>NC_133770.1:185035496-185139592 GCF_003597395.2 Chelonoidis abingdonii | reverse complement strand
AATGGAATTCCCTAACTGTTATTATGTGGGCGATAGACGGAACCACCATATCCCTATTTTGGCACCGAGAGCACCAAGGCAGTGGTACAATTAAATCGCAAGGGGGTACTTTCAATGGTCTTGCAATAGCATCCTTGGTGGATCAACAAGTGGACATTTCACCAGCATCATACAATGGAATGGCACCCTGAAAAGGTACAGTATATGCTTACAGTCTTCAGGGGAACTGAAACATGTCTAGTTTAAAGCTGCCATGAGGGGTTTCTTCGAGAGACAAAATACCATGGGGATGTTGAAATGCCTATATAGTTTATCTTGGGGACAACAGCCTACTGCTTAATGTCCAATGGCTCAAATGAAGCCATACAGAGAGTCACCCTGGACAGTGAGGACTGTTCACCCTATAGAGTCTGAGCCATATGTGCATGAAATTGGTAGTAGACATGTGCATTAGGAACATTTATTAACATCGCATGAGGTGGATGTTACTTAGACTCGTAGAAACCTCTGAGTAAACAATATTCCCATTTGATTTAAACATGCTTGCGTGTGCGCTCACAAATATCGTGAGAATAAAATGGGAGTAACATTTATGGCAGTAATGGGAGGGTTGAGGCATACCTCGCTTTCATAGGCTGCTGATATTACGTGCAGCCAGACACCAGGGCAGTTAAAGGATAACGGAGGGCAGAGTACGTCAGCTCATACATGAGAAGTTCTCTGAAAACACAGTATTCATACTGTCAGGCTATCGGTGATGAAATAGTTCTGATATTGTTTCTCCTTGATGAAGCCCCCTCTATTGCCCCCCCTTAGTGCGTTATAGTTCACCTGTAAGCACCAGCCTCCTTCCTCCGCTATCGTATCTAACTGCTGGCCGAGCAATAAAGTCATTGATGCGATATCACTTACATCTTTTTTATAAAGTCGTCACAAAATACAAAATAGGAGGGACAGCTAGAAAAGGTATGTCGGAGAGGTGGGGAGAGGGAAGCACCGTGTTGGGGTTGGGGAGGAGAGAAGGAACAAGGTAACTGCACGATAAGAACTTAAATAACTTAATTGTTAAGGCCAGGCCTTGCTGATTGCTTGGGAAATACCCCTGAGGTGGAGTGCTGGGAATCGGCTGAATGGCCCCCCCACTAAGAGCGATTTCGAGATCTTGGTAGTAGAGAGGTCAATGTGTAACTTGGGGCAGGAGGCTTTGTTTAACACAGGGCTTATATGTGTGTGTGCTCTATTAGCTTATTCCTGCACACTCAACATATATGCTGGATGACGTAGAGTGTGATCCTTACACCAGATCTGAGCATTTTGTACTACTCCTTCCTGTCAAGCAAGCTGCACACACCTATCATATCTTAACCTGCCACCCCTCCTACTTGCCCTGGATATACTTCCTGCACTTCTGACATCTTCTGCCCACTCCATGAGACATTCCTGCAGTCGTACCTGCTGTCTAGTGAAAGCTGGAGGGACAGAGTGACTCAGGAGATCTACCAGATAGACAATTTCACCGAGTGCATTTTTTTTTCACTTCTAATTATCACTAGCCCTTGAGGATGAAGAGAAGGAAACTTATAGCTGATGGAGTAGAAGGGGGAGTGGTAGTGTGAGAGTTAGTTAAAGACACATTTTATAAATAATGGATATTACTCTTTCACATTAAACCTTGCTGTTTAACATTATACTGACATGTTGCTTTTGTTACATAGGTCGCATTTTTGGCGTACTTGTATTGAGGGGGCCTCATGTACTTGGGTCTATGGTGAGAGGTCACTGCACGCTTCACACCATCACCCATGCGTTGTTAACAGTGGGGAAACCATTTCTGTTAAGGACCATCAGCCAAAACAGCCGAGCCAGGAACGGGTCTACCTTCTGAAATTCTCTTTAAAAAGTACCCTATTTGCATAAACTCAGGTGACCATAATATGATATACTCTCCTGAGGGAAACACAGCAAGATAAAGCAAACAAAATGTTTTTGCAATGCCAGCACACCAGGCTGGACCAACACACCTGCATGCTTTGTATCATGCAGTAATCTTATCCCGACTAATCGAGTGCTAGGCCATGGCCTTTATGCTTGGATGCGATCCAGTTAAATGTGTCTAATACCCGTGGAGGCACGGAATAAGGCCGCCCTCAAATCCCAGAAACTTTTATAAAGGCTTTGGACAGATACATTCCAGGAGAACGCTTTATGGAGATATTTATAATAAAAACTATTGTTCCCTGGATGGATTCACCACTCAATCTCCCGACACGATAAAAGACATTTCCTACAGTACTTTACTGGCCGCAATGCACTAGGTAATTAAATCATTAAAACAGCGCTTGCTTATTAAATCCATGTCCTAATATTTACAAAGGTACCCACCATTAGGTCAACAGCAAAGAAGCGGAGAAACCGGTTTCCCCAACATCCAAGATATGTTTTTCAACCTAGACCTGGAGCCAGTAACCCTCGAACCCACCCAAGGTGTGCTCCCGGACCCTGAAGGCACAGAAGTGACCTCTGGTGAGTGTACCTTTGTAAATATTAGACATGGTTTAAAAGCAAGCGTGTTTAATGATTAATTTGCCCTGGCATTTGCGGCCAGTAAAGCTACTGGAAAAGTCTGTTAACGTGTCTGGGGATGGAGTGGAAATCCTCCAGGGACATCTCCATAAAGCTCTCCTGGATGTACTCCCAAAGCCTTTGCAAAAGGTTTCTGGGGAGGGCGGCCTTATTCCGTCCTCCAGGGTAGGACACTTTACCACGGCAGGCCAGTAGCACGTAGTCGGGAATTACTGCAGAACAAAGCATGGCAGTGTATGGTCCCGGTGTTTGCTGGCATTCAAACAACATTTGTTCTTTATCTTGCTGTGTTATCCTCAGGAGAGTGATATCATTTATGGTCACCTGGTTGAAATAGGGTGCTTTTATTAAAGGGACATTCAGAGGTGCCCGTTCCTGCTCGGCTGTTTGGCTGTGGCTTAACAGAAATGTTCCCCACTGTTAGCCACGCAGTGGGGGGAGGGGTGAAGCGTGAGTGACCTCTCACACCAAACCGGAAGGCCCTCAATACAAGACGCAAAATGCGACCTTGTAACAAAAGCACATGCTGTGTAATGTAAACAGCAAGGTTTAATGTGAAAGAGTATACCCATTGTTCTATAAAATGTGTCTTTTTAACTACCACTCTCCCCTTTCCTCCATCAGCTACAAATGTTTCTCCTTCACAGAGGCTAGTGAAGATTAGAAGGCAAAAAAAATGCACTCGGGATGAAATGTTATCTGAGCTCCTGCTGTCCTCCCACACTGACAGAGCACACTGGAATGCATGGAGGCAGAAGATGTCAGAGTGCAGGAAAGCACAACAGGGACAAGAGGAGGGGTGGCAGGCTGAAGATGATAGGTGGTGTCAGCTTGCTGACAGAAGGCAGGAGTCAATGCTCAGGATCCTGGAAGATCAAACTCATACGCTCCAGCATATAGTTGAGCTGCAGGAAAGGCAGCAGGAGCAAAGACCGCCACTATAGCCCCTGTGTAACCAACAGCCCTCCTCCCCAAGTTCCATTGCCTCCTCACCAAGATGCCCAAGAACGCAGTGGGGGGGCCTTCAGCGACCCAGCCACTCCACCCCAGGGGATTTCCCAAGCAACAGAAGGCTGGCCTTCAATAAGTTTTAAAGTTCTTACGTGCAGTGTGACCTTGTTCTTCTCTCCTCCCCAACCCCAACCGGTGCTTCCCTCCTCCCCCACCTCTCCCGGGATACCTTGGCAGCTGTCCCCCTATTTGTGTGACGAATTAATAAAGAAAGCATGAATGTGAAGCAACAATGACTTTATTGCCTCTGCAAGCAGTGATCGAAGGGAGGAAGGGAGGGTGGGTAGCTTACAGGGAACTAGAACGAACCAAGGGGGGGAAAAGGGGGGTTCATCAAGGAGAAACAAACAGAACTTTCACACCGTAGCCTGACCAGTCATGATACTGGTTTTCAGAGCTTCTCTGATGCGTACTGCGCCCTCCTGTACTCTTCTAACTGCCCTGGTGTCTGGCTGCACGTAATCAGCAGCCAGGCGATTTGCCTCAACCTCCCATCCTGCCATAAATGTCTCCCCCTTATTCTCACAGATATTGTGGAGCGCACAGCAAGCTGTAATAACAATGGGAATATTGGTTTCTCAGAGGTCTAACCGAGTCAGTAAACTGCACCAGTGCGATTTAAAATGTCCAAATGCACATTCTACTACCATTCTGCACATGCTCAGCCTATAGGTGAACAGTTCCTGTCCTGTCCAGGCTGCCTCTGTATGGCTTCATGAGCCATGGAATTAAGGAGTAGGCTGGGTCCCCAAAGATAACTATAGGCATTTCAACATCCCCAATGGTTATTTTCTGGTCTCGGAAGAAAGACCCTTCCTGCAGCTTTTGAAACAGACCAGAGTTCCTGAAGACGCAAGCTTCATGTACCTTTTCCGGCCATCCCATGTTGATGCTGGTGAAATGTCCCTTGTGATCCACCAGTGCTTGCAGCACCATTGAAAAGTACCCCTTGCGATTTATGTACTCACTGCCTTGGTGCTCTGGTGCCAAAATAGGGATATGGGTTCCGTCTATCGCCCCACTACAGTTAGGGAATTCCATTGCAGCAAAGCCATCCACTATGACCTGCACATTTCCCAGAGTCACTACCCTTGATATCAGCAGCTCTTTGATTGCGTTAGCTACTTGGATCACAGCAGCCTCCACAGTAGATTTGCCCACTACAAATTGATGCCCGACTGACCGGTAGCTGTCTGGCACTGCAAGCTTCCACAGGGCTATCGCCACTCACTTCTCAACTGTGAGGGCTGCACTCCTCTCGGTATTCTGGCGCTTCAGGGCAGGGGAAAGCAAGTCACAAAGTTCCATGAAAGTGCCCTTACGTATGCGAAAGTTTCGCAGCCACTGGGAATCGTTCCAGATCTGTAACATTATGCAGTCCCACCAGTCTGTGCTTGCTTCCCAGGTCCAGAATCAGTGTTCACAGCATGAACCTGCCCCATTAACACCATGATGTGCACATTGCCGGGGCCTGTACTTTGCGAGAAGTCTATGTCCATGTCTATGTCCTCAACACTCTCGTCACCGCACTGCCATCGCCTCCTCACCTGGTTTTGTTTTGGCAGGTTCTGGTTCTGCATATACTCCAGGATAATGTGCCTGGTGTTTACAGTGCTCATGACTGCCGCGGTGATCTGAGCAAGCTCCATGATCCCACTGATATGGCATCTGGGCTGAAAAAAGGTGTGAAACAATTGTCTGCTCTGACGGAGGGAGGGGCAACTGATGACATGGCTTACAGGGAATTAAAGTCCACAAAGGGGGTGGCTTTGCATGAAGGAGAAACACAAACAACTGTCACACTGAATGGCCCTCTCAAGGATCGAACTCAAAACCCTGAGTTTAGCAGGCCGCTGATTTCATGGAGGGAGGGAAGGAGGAAGCAAATGAATACAAAACAAATCGGGTGAGTCTATTTCTTGTTTTGATCCATCATCTCCTCCTGGGTGCTCAGCAGAAGATGGGAATGACCTGGCTGAATAACTCCCATGTCTGGCCAGGCGCCCCTGACTGACCTCACCAAGGTCGGTTAAAAGAGCACCCAGGAATACGACAACGATGGCTACCAGTCGTAACACACCGTCTGCTGCCAAAAGGCAATGAGCTGCTGCTGTGTAGCAATGCAGTCCCACCTCTGCCAGCACCCAGGAGACTTACGGTGACGGTTAGCTGTGCGGGCTCCATGCTTGCCGTGGTATGACATCTGCACAGGTAACCCAGGAAAAAAGGCACGAAACGATTGTCTGCCATTGCTTTCACGGAGGAAGGGGGGGAGCTGACAAAGCACAGAATATCAAAACTGCCATTAGAGAAAAAACTGAAAGAATAAACTGATTTTATAAAAAGGCTTTCAGCCATTTTTCATAGGCACAAACTGTCTCCATGCAGGCATTCCCCCATGCAAGCCACACATACACAGGATTTTAGTGAAGGTTGAAGACAAGCCTTCAAATGGGCTCCATGAGCAGCCCCAAATTTGAGCCCAGATTCAGCAGAGCACTTAGGCATGTATTCAGCGTCAAGCATGTGCTTAAGCCTCATTGACCTCTCTTAGGCATGAGCACATAAATGCTCTCCTGAATCAAGGTCTATAAAAAGACAATGCAACTCCATTTGTTAATTTGTTTACTGTTTTAGATTAAATGACTGTTTTGAGAAAGATGGAGGGCCTTTACATAAGGGAATGCATGCAGTTAGAACATGAAAGTTTTAAAGTTTTGCAGAGTCACCACCATTTGGAGCTATAGAAGAAATCCTGAAGTGACTCCATGGCTTTTCATCACCTCCAGTGGATTTGAAGAAGAGCAAAGGCCTTTTCGGCAGCTTCTCTGAGCTGCAAACTGCTCCAGAAGTTCTGTAACATTTCAGTACTTCCTGGGGATTTTAGCAGTGGGCTGGCCTTGCACCACAAACAGAGATTAATAATTTTCTAATGTATAGTAATAAATAATGTATTCCCCCAAAGTCCATAAATTAAAGCTATAATTTCATCTTGGTTCTGTGATGACACCAGAAACCTTGGATGGAATTTTAGCCTTGTAAACAGCTGGGATACAAATTATTCCTTAAATTATGTTTTGAGAGTTGAAAATGAACTCAGAAGTTCTAAAGGAATTACTAGCAAGTAATAACATGTAATTACAAGTAGAAAACAAAATATAATACAGATATTATCGCCGTGTAAAATTTGTTACTGGAAGCAGCATCTCCCATTCCTGAAAAGCCCACTGAATGTATTTATAGCAAACCAAAAAAGGCTAACAAAAACTTAGCAGTTCATATAGTACCAGATCCCAAACAGTGACGCTGCCCATGATAATAAATAAGGAAGTGAAGTCACAGTAGTGTCATAAAGCCGAAAGCATGTTCCAACACCAGTAGTTTACACACAAGTCAAAAGTGTACCCAAAAGGTACACAACAATTATCAGGAAAACAGCAAGCATAAGATATCAAAAGAAAGTCATAAAAACCTGCAACTTTGTATTCCTATCTGACAAGAAATCTACTAAATAAACCAAAGTGCACATGACAAGAAGTTGATTTTTTTCTGCATTGAACAAATATCAGAGTTACAGAAAAAACACACTTCAAACACTGCAAAAGTTCTCAAGAAAAAAAAATGCTCCTTGTAAAAACTCCCACTGCAAATCATTCAAGAAAACAACAGGATAAATGTGATGACTGTACTGACAATGGATTAGTTAATATTTGTACAGCAATATTAAGATAATAATCTATTTAAAGTATTATACTGTATTTACTATGGGTGAGGTGCTCAACCCCACTCTAGCCCTTTTTTCACCATGTAAAAAGACCAGAGCAGTGAAAAGGGGAACTAAACGCACCTGGAAGTGTATTTCCCTGGAATGGGCACTGCAGAAGACAGCCAGCTTCCAGAGACCCCCTCAACAGCAGTGGCATGGGGGTATGTCAGCGGCAGGACTAGTGGAGGGGTGTCAAGGATGGGACCACAGCCCTGCAGAGAATCGGGACAGTACTGTAACCCATACAGCAGCCGTTGGAGACGGCTATAAATTAAACAAGCCCCTTAGAGCCAGGGCCCGTCCAGCTCCTGGAGCAGCTCAGGAGAAGGAGGGTACAAAGCTAGCCTGTAACTACCTGAGCACTCCCCTCTTCCTGGGCTGTGAGCTTTGTGCCATGCCTGTCAGAAGGTGCAGCACAGCATCTCATGTACGCGCCCATGGATCAGAACAACTTACACAAACTGACAAAGCACATGACAAAGACCCTCTTGTGGTCTAGCATAAACAGTGTTGCCAACTCACAGGATTTTATCACACCAATGACAATATTTGGTCCTTTTCTTAAAGCCCCCAGCTTCTGGATTCAAACAATTATGTGTGAATCTCAGTTTTATTTTTTTTAAAGTAAGTCCCTAGTCCTTCTGCTTACAGAGAAAAGCTTGAAAATATGACCCCTAAACGCTATGACCACAAAAAGACAAACAGAAAAGACCCAGGAAGTTATCTTTTAAAAAAACACCACCATAATTTTAAAGCCCATTATGCTGTGTAGGGGACCTGACTCACCATTTCTGAGCATTCGGGCAATAACAGGTTTCCTTCCTCCTCCCCTGCAAGCTATGACCCATGCCCCTTCCACCTCCTTCCCCTCCCACTTCCTTATTTTATGGTATATAATGTTTGAACATGGGTGCCTAAATTTGGGTTCTTAAATCCATATTTAAGCACTTAAATTAAAATGGCTGGATTTTCAAGGTGCTAAGTACCTGCAGGTCCTATTTCCCCCTTTTTTTTTTTAATTAATTGTCTAGGTGCTCAGTACTTTTTACAGTCAGAACAATTCTAGTGAAGTGCCTAAGTATGGTTTTAAGAGCTTAACCTCAGTCATCCATTTTTAAACATCTTGGCTTTTATGCTTGCTCCTATATGAGAAAAAGGCAGCACACAGCCAAGAGAAAATGCAATTAGGACAAAAAAAAAAACCCACCACAATCAAAGCCTAACACTTCATGCCTTGATATCTACACCAGAAGCACATCATCACCTCTAAATAGCAACCCTGAACCTACTAAAAAAACTTACATAAGACTGACTCAAGAACCAAAGCAAAGAGTGTCAAACATTCAGAGATACTGTACCCTTTGCTCTCAGTAGTAAAGGAACAGAAAGTGAAGATGTACAACAGAGATCCCTGAAATGGAGAAAAATACTGATGAAGACTTCTTGGGAGAATCAAAACCATGCAGAAGACCTAAGCTATGGACTTCCTAAGCACATACTACCGGAAAATCCTAATGCAAATGCAGTCTCAAGGTCTCTCATCTCTCAAAAAACTGATGTGTGCTCCAGGAATAAGGGTGACATCAACGTGCACTTTCATTTGTCTTTATTACTGAGTAGTATTGCCATGAATCTTAGGTAGGAGGTAGCTTGCTAGATGTCCTAAATGGTAGGCTACATCACCCATGGCAAACGCCTACCAGATGATGGTTCAAAGACAGGGAATAAAAACTGGCCTTGTAACAGAGAGTGGCAGGGGAATTTAGAACCCTTTCTAAGTCTGATTAGAATGAACATGTCCATATTGATGGTCTGGGCACAGCAGTGAGGAAGGAAAGAAATCCACACAGAAAATAAAAAGAAAAAAATTAAAATAGTGCTGAAAGTAAGAGGGGAAAATAACTTGTGTAAGGGTTAATGCTATTTTATTCTATTCAGATTCTTACACCATGCCCGTCACCAGGACATCTGTGATTGGTACAAATAGAAGGGTTCCTAGTACATTTTCCTCTTGACACACAGGCAGCACTTGCACTTTAATGAATATAGTCAAGAAGGAACTACACTACCTAGTGTTCTAGAAACTAACCCAACTCAATATTAATACCACACATATAACAACTATTTTCAATGAATTCACAGATTCTGTCCAAAATAACTGTTATGCAAAACATGAATTGCATGTGTCATAAGAATGAAGCACTAAATGTAACAAAAGAACAGTTTAGAATGGTTTTCTAGAAACTTGCTGGCCGCAGTACAATACTTGTACTTATAAAACAGAAGTATGTATTCTAGCCCGTTAATTGGTTTTCCTTCCTTGCTGATTAGCACAACATCTAACATAAAAGACTCTGGATTCTTTCCTTTTGAGTCAGGCCTCCTAAGTAAAATACTAGCAACAAAGTAATTTTCAAAGTGTGGGTAAACCTGGTAAGGAAGCAGATTTTCAGGTGGACTGTGCCATTACAGAAGGAACAAGAGGGGAGATTCCACAGCTGTCTCCATATTTCTGGAAGAAAGCAGGTTCCTAAAAGAGTGATTGCAATTGGTCAAGATGAGCTCTATGGTGAGGAATCCTGTAGTGGTATCATATCCAGGGATGTGAACTTTGGTCACCAACTTAAATCCACATACGGCAAGCTACCACCTGCTTCAAACCATAGGTTGAAAATGTTGTGAGCAATAAGTAATAAAATGTGGGCTGTATCATGTGGCGGGATATAGCCAGATTCATTCTAATGCCACAAACCAAAAAAATATGAAGTTGGGGGCCTGGGAGGAGGAGGAGGAGAGGGGAGGGAAAGAAGAGCATGTTTATGTGTCTGTTTCTCTTTAAATGTTTTGATCACTGAATATCCAACCTACTTTAAAAAAATACACATTTTCAAACCTGAGTTATCAGAGAGAAAAGAGAAATTTTTTATTAGCATCAGTGGATTGTTTAAATAAATGAATTAAAAATCTCAAGACATCACCTACGTTGACTTTTATAACCACCAAAAAATGGATGGTGGTCTATGCGCCACTGGAAAACATTTCCAGTCATTGCTAGTACTCTGTATTGCCATGTGGAAATCCCAACCTTCGTTTCCAGAATTATATTGCCTATATCTCTTGAGGAAGGAAGGGAGTACTGCAACATTCCCTAATTAGTGTCATGTTTCAGAACTGTCTTATGTTTGCCTGTCACCCAAAGATCTTGAAAACTGAATACAAATGATGCACAAATATTAAAAAAATACTCAAAGCCTGACAGGGGTCCCCCAAAAAACGGCCACCTAGCAATGTTCTGAGTAAAAACAAAAATGTAAAGTTAATATGAAGGACAAAACTGTACACATTATGTAATTTAAAGTTACATTTGTCAAAGATGGCTGCCATTATATTGGCTGAGATGATCACATAATCCTCCTATGAGCTAATATATAACAGTCTAGGTATGGGAAATTGCAGCTTTGGGAATTATATTCCACTGTTGTTTTCTCACCCTACAATTATTTTAATGATAAACTTCAATTTCACTCAAACCTTATTATTGATAATGATCCACTCAAACTTATACTGATAGTTAGATTTATATTGCATGCATACACAAGGCTTAAAAATGTCAGCTTGCCAGTGGTGAGTGTAAAGATTGCCCTGATGAGCATAGAAGCCTAAGACAAAGACAGAACTGAATCTTTCATTTAAAAATATTAATTTTCTAGCCCTTATGGTTGCAAAGAGCCTTTGAAATATGAACCGTGCATATGAATGTAAACTGAGGTAATGCCATCCAGAGCCTGCAGATAGCAAGCACCAGTAGCTATGCTGTTCCTCATTGCTGTGGCAAAAAGCAGAAGAGTGAAATTAACGAGACTCTGGTCAGGTTCACTGTTGTTATTTAGAAGGCTGCACAACAGTGAAACTGGAAAATCTGATCAGTTTCACAGTGCTGTTGCCTAGGCAATACATGAGACGCAGCAGCAGGTGGCATTGCAGTTATTCTTGGAGGAAAAGAATCCCCAAAGCAGAGTAACCTCTGCCCTCCTTCCTCCTTCTAACACCTACTAACTAGAGGCTGATACAAATATGAAGCCCCAAAGCAGGGTCACAGGACAGCATGATAAAAAAGTGTTCAGAACTTGTCCACTTCCCAGAAGCTGGACTTATCAAGACGCTGAACGTCTTGGTGCACCGCTGTTGCTTTTCACACTTCTGGCCAGTATGTACTGCAATTTTTTTCTAGCCAAGTATGCTTACACATGCAGACACACAAACATTCTTATGTACACATGTATGACATTAGAGACACTCCCTCCCAAAGTAGAGACATTGCCAAAGTAGAATCTTAAGAGAAATGTTTTTGGGAAGGTTACACATATTAACCTTTACATATTAGAAAGTCAGGAGGCAGAAGCTAAGTGTTCCAGTCACAACAATAATGGCAAACAGATTATGAAATTAAAGGTTTTACAAAGACACAAGGGTTTTCCTCCAAACGCTTTTGGTAAAGGACCACACTCTCTTTAAGGACAACCCTAGGCGGTACCCAGAGAAAGGCAGATGTTATCTTAATTAAATGTCTCATCGAAAACGTATCACCTCAAACTGTGTTGCATTTGCCCCCATGTATTGCAAACCTAGTCTGGCATTCTCTGCCAGCAATCTGGAGAGTCCATGCTTTCTAGCTCTCAAAGCTAAATTTAGAATAGGTTTTTTGTAGTCAGAAGCTGTTGACACTACAGAGATGAAATATACCAAATTAGAAAGATCAGCACTTTAGTGGCAAAAGATAACTGTTCATTCTGATGAAATACATTTGAGCTATCCAAATACCTGAACTGATCAATTTTGGTTTTAAGACGTAAGATGCTCTGCCTTGAATTGCTTCAACTTTATTCATGCTAATATTTAATTAAATGAGATGTCTGATCGTGTTAAGAAACTTCAAAAACTAGTGTGGAAAAAGAGAAATGAAAGATGTAATGCTATGAGTAAAACACTTGGAATAAGAGACACATTATTGGGCATGTTAGGATTTGCTTCTCAATTTAAAATAAAGTTACAGGCATTTTCAGGCACTTTTATCCTCATTCTTGATGTTGTTCTGTAAACAAAACAACAACAAACAACAACTTGTCCTCAATCAAATACTTCTGCTGCATTTGGAAACTTTACAGCTCAAGTTGGAGCAAGTGACATTTGTAATATCAGCCAATAAGCAAGATTTTGCTGCTGCGGTTCAAATTTATCATTTAGCTTGTTTAAAACAAAAAACAAAAAAAAAAGTTGATTCCTGGGTAAGAACTGAGAGCCAGAACCAACTCATCAGAGGGGAAGGAGCCTCCCTACCTTGTACATCCATGCAGAGGCTAGGGCCATACACAATACAGTAGAACCTCAGAGTTCCAAACACATAGGGAATGGAGGTTGTTTATAACTATGAAATGATCGTAACTCTGAACAAAACATTATGGCTGTTCTTTCAAAAGTTTACAACTTTAATACAGCTTTGAAACTTTACTATGCAGAAGAAAAATGCTGCTTTCCCTTTTTTTTGTAGCAGTAGTACTTAACGTGTAACACAATACTTGTACTGTTTGTTTGGTTTTGTCTCTGCTGCTGCCTGATTGTGTACTTCCGGTTCCAAATGAAATATGTGGCTGACCGGTCAGTTTGTAACTCGGGTTTGTAACTCTGAGGTTTTATTGTAAACACAAAGGGCCAGATCACAGTAAGGTGCTTTTTTGCTGCTCTGGTAGTGTTGAGGGGCCATAATGCTGCCCTAAGTGAGAAACTGGGGATTCTTCTAGTGTGGGGGATTCTTTGGCTGGTGTAGAAAGATATCAGCCAGTTCTACATCACCCACTGATGGCCCTGGCACAAAAGGCATACCAGCGGGAGGAGGGTGCATGGGCAAACCCACTATGTTCCTTTGATCTCCAGCCAGTGAAAGGGCCCCTAAGGGCAGCTGTGAATTGGCATGACTTAGGGCAGCCGTGAAGCTGATTTGCTGGAGTCTGAATTGGCCATCCCCAGGATCGAGGCAGCGGTGTAAAACCACCTTTTGTCTCACTCCCTAAAGGGCACCAGGCACTGTGACTGAGGATAAAGCCCTAGCACCAGGACAGAGCCCATTCATCTTCCTCCATCATTAAGCACATTAGAATATTAAACACATGCACTGCTTAAACAGCATTCTCTCCACCCAAAACCCATCCCAATTATCTTCAGATACAAGGCTGGCCCACAATCCTGTGCCTCTATAATCCAAATGAGTCCTCAAAGACAACACAGTACAATTACAACTTTTTGGGAGGAGGGAGGAAGAAGGAATGAGAGAGGGACTTTTATAATGAAACAAAACCAAAACCAAAAAAAAAAGAAAAAGATACACTCGATCCTACCACGAGCTCGGCTCAGACCTTTCCCCTGTGGGGAGAAAATGATCCTTACTGCTTGATAGTTTTTGTAATGTTTTCTTTTTCCTGTGCAACTTTGCTTCCTGAAGAATGCTTATATAAAAGACGTGACATTTGGCAACTGAGCTACACTGCTTTGTGAAAATTTTCTGGCAAGGACCCTGTGTGCTGTCTACATTAACTACATTTATTTATTTATTTAGGCAGAAGTCAAAAGGAATAGCCCATCAGATTAATCTACCATGCTGCCCTGGTACAAGATTTGCTTTAAAAAAAAAAGGGCTGGGCAATGATTCTTTTGGGAAGTCTCAATTTGTTATGGGTTGTTTCCAGCCTCAAACCGCAGCTGCTTTACACTGATGCATCTTGGATCTCAAGGCATGTCACAAACATTAATGAATTAAATTTCAATTCTGCTCTAGAGGAATGTATTACTACACACTTATATTATGTATGTGGAAACTGAGTCAGAGAGAGATCCAGGTCTGGATTATGTCTTGACTTACACCATAGCCAGGAGGTCTCTCTTCTCATTGCACAGGGAACAGCCACATTCCTGGTCTTTGAACTCCCTGCATGCAAGGACTTTGGGTGTCCAGCTCCAGCAGCTGTGTTAGACAACCCAAAGGGGACACGGAGTCAGGCCATATCTCTATCCCTCCAAACAGGGGAGTTAGTACATGCTGCATCCTTTCAACACCTCTGCCACCCATGCAGATCCCCCTCCTCACTCACCCTTCCTACCACGGACTGTGGCTCAACAGATATAATGCAAACTCTGTGTTATTTGCCCATGATCACATGACAAGTCACTGGCAGCAAGAGGAACAGAACCTAGAGGAGAAATGTTGGCTCCACTGAAGTCAATGGCAAAACTTCAATTGACTTCAATGAACTAGGATTTTCTTTAGCAGTCTTGACACCCAGTCATCTGCTCTAGCCTCTAGTACACACTCTCTTCTCTATAAAAGCTGGTGGTAAAACCTGTACATTTGGGCTTTACAATATTGTAATTTTTTTTACATTGAACAGAAAACTAGGCATTTGTCAGACACAACAGAATATTTCATCTACAAATAATTATTAATCACGTTTATTACGGTAGTGTCTATGGACCAACTGAGATCAGGGCTCCCTGACTCCCTCTGCTTCAGAAATGTTTTAAACAAGTTGGACAAAAAATGCACTCAATTTTCAAAGTACAAAAAAAATTACAACTGAAATTGTTCATTCTATAAATATTTTAACTGGCCAAAAATGCATCTCTGCATTCAAGTCAGAGGTTCATAACAATTCCCAAGCGATGGCGTTGATTCGATCTCAACAGATAGGCCATGGCCACAAGGCCTCAAACCTGTATGGAAGCTGTAGAAATGTCTTCCACTAGAAGAATATAGGAAAAACACCAGAAAAGTCTTATAATATCTGGCTTTTGTCCTTTTTTCTTTCTTGTTTTAACAATTTCTCTTCAGAAATGTATTTCTGATCTTCTTTTCCAAGACAGGTTCACCGTATATAGTTTTCCAATAATATGCTGCAGTCCACATTCAGACAATCTGACATTAGTCAGTCCATCGACTTTCATGAGAGTTGTATCTGGCTAAAGACGGTAGGGCTACTTATCAATTGTACCCAAGATACTGAGACAGGAAACTCAGTAATCTGTTTAACTGATTGTAGCGGGGTCCTTACCCCGCTGCTGCCCTGTAGGGCTTAAAACAGCCCAGGAGAGGGCTCTTGCTGGGGCAAGAAGCCTGGGTTGATTGGGGGAAGTAGGCTCAGCTGTGGTCATGCCCCAATCAGGACCAGCTGGCCCCTATAAGAGGCTGTGAGCCAGAAACCCAGGCAGTCTCTCTCTGCATTCAGAGAGAGAAGGGTCTGGCCGCCGGGTGTTTAACCATGTATCTGGAGTGCAGCAGGGCTGGGGAAAGGCCAAGGGAGCCAGGGAGCTCTGGCCTAGGAAAGCCCCAGGCTGCAGGCCTGGTAAGGCCTATTAGGTGCTGGGTTGCAGGAGCAGCCCATGGATAGCCAGAGGCAGCAGGTCCAAAACCCTTTGCATGTGATGAGTGGCTTATACTGCAGTCTGCCCCAGTGAATGGGGGCTAGATGGAGAGTGGGCAGTAGCCAAGACTGAGGCAAAGTGGTGATAGTGGTTGGGGGTTCCCCTGGGAGGAGGAGACCCAGACTCAGGGGTGTATGGCCAGGGGGCAGGACCCCAGATAATGGGGCACCAGGTCCGGAAGGGACATGGAGGCCAACGACAGGTGGGACACCTGGCCTGCAGAGGGCGTGCTGATGACTGGTGAGCTAATTCCCGAGACAACCAGCAGGAGGCGCCACAGTGCTGAGTCCTGAATGTTTATACTGCTACAACACATTTTTTCATCATCTGTCCACCTCTCCCTCAAAAAAGGTAGGGGAGTCCAGGACTCAAGCTGGACTAAGGGCCCAATCCTGGTCTCCCTGAAGTGAATGGCACAACTCCCAAATCAGGAGAGGACCAAGCCCTACATGAGGGCATTCAATTCTATATTTTAAACTGAAATCAGCACTTCCGTGCTAATTTGAAAACCAATACGTAGACTAGGTACCTTGATTTAGGTGATGATGCCAGAACTAAGGACCCTCAGTCAGAAAGGAAAAACTGACAGTTGTCTGAAACAACCACCCATCTTATTTCTCAAAACACAGGCAAGCCTGAGACCCAGAGGGCCATGGTTACGTGCACATAACTTCCACTGAAGGCAAGAGTAACTGCATGCTTTTATCCAAGGGCAGAATTTAGCCCTGACATTTTAATGACCACTTCAAAAAATAATAATGAAAAACCCAACAAGGCAAAAAAAAAAAATACTTTCCACCAAACTGATGTGAACATGAAGAAGACATTGCCTGTATTGTTGCCCTGGAAAGCTCATTAGCCCCCATCACACAATACAGACTCTTCATAGAAGCCAAAGCTACTCAACTTAAGATTTTCTAGAGTCAGGGGTTTCTGAGAGGGGAGACTTGGGAAGGATAGGGATAGGTTGTTGTTGACTATCAAGTGAAAAAACAAGTATGAGTCATGTAAAGGTAACTCAAAGTGTGATGTGACTGCAATGAAGATCCAAGTAGACCGCACGGCATGAGTCAGCAGCACAGATAAAAAAAAAAAAGGTGATAAGAAGTAAATGCAGCTTGTCTTTATTAAAACATTGCACAACATAGGCCACCTCCCCTTTGGACTAATTAAAAGAAAAAAGAGATGTCAGACTCTCATGATTTTCCCCAGTAATCTTGTAATTCTCTTCATGCTTTAAAAAACCTGGCACACAGATGTTAGAAAAGCTGCAGGACAACAGCTATAAAGGGACCCATGCTCACAAATGGGTGGCGAGAAGTGGAGATCTGGCCCTCTTTATTGCAAGGCCATAGAAGAATCTCCATCCAACCAACTCACAGCTGAGGGGAAAAGTTAATTATCTGGAAAGGGTGAGTAGGTTGGGGCAGCAGGACACTGGAGATGGCTAGCAGACAACCAATTTGGCATGATTCTGTCAGCCAGAAGGATGTCCACGTGGAAATCTGCATGGGGTTAAATGACGTACATTGCAGCATTCTCACTTCATGGCTTCTGCAGTGCTGGGCATCAGTGGCAGCCTGGAGAGAAGCTGAGGTGTCCAGAGATCTGCAGGGTTGTGATCTGACTTCTCTGCAGATCTTATTGCTCCACAAGGCTTGAAAGCTGCAATTTCTGCTTCTGTTTACGCCTCTAAACCCCAGCCTGATGAGGGGAAGATTCTTAGTTACTCCACAAAGGTTTCCAAGCACCTTTTCCTCTCCTCTCAGGGGCTTTGCTGCAGGAGTGTAATATTTAACCCCAGAAGATCAAGCTGTACGTTCTTGATTAGAGGAAGACTCAAGGTCACATCTGAGCCCACAGCGTCTGCTAAGCAGCACAGAGCACCACTGCTCCAACCAAGGCAACGGCTTTCTGTGGTGACTCTCTGCTGTAGCTTTCAGATCACCTCCTATACATCTTTTGACCTTGGCTGGAGAAGATGAGAACTTTTAGTTCACTGACGTGACCCTAGCAGCTCAAAGGAGCTGCAGAGAGGATTTAAAAAGGCTAAAGTTAAAAATCAGCCCACAAGGGGTGAGGTGGAAGGCAGAACATTCTATTTTTAGATGCAGGATCCTGATTCACCAGGTTCACCTAACTTCCAAGGGCAGTACAGACTTCAGTGAGTAACAACACTGGCAGAAAATCTGCCTTGGGAGAATGAAGTTTACTTGCTTCTTTTTCTTTTAGCATAGGCAATCTGAGCAGTATAAATTTAAGCAAACTGGCTTTACATCCAGGTATATACATCCACTGTTCCTATTTGGGAGAGACATTCCCTATATTTTAGCAAAACATATTTTTTCATTTTCCCAGTCTGCCCTGCCAAAATAAGCTTCCTGTGCCCAAGTATTTCAATGGAGTTAGAAGGTGTGTCTATTTTTTTCTCACCAAACTTCCTTATTTATAGATTTCAAATGTTGGCAGGTATGCCCAGGAAAAGCAGTTGCTGGGCCTAACACAACTCTGCAAAGCGACAGATCTGTTGTAACAGACTAACAGGCAGAGATAGCAAAAAGTTGTGCTTGCCTTCTTTACATATGTCGGTGTTCTTAAAATGCAGTTTTATGGTGCTAATGACAGTAACTGGCTGTCTAAAATAAAGCAGGACTACAAGCCAACACTTGTGCAACCCAAGTGACAGCAAAATTTGGCTCTATGTTTTGATCACATACTTTTTCCAAATCAAGCATGTACATTCCAAGAACAAAGTAGAGGGATTGCTTTCCTATGCATTAGACTGGGGGGGAGGGGGGGGTCAGTATGTAAGAAAAGCAATTAAGTTAGTTTTTCATTTCCTGCCTATTTTAATTTTGTCTACAGGCTTTGAGAGCTGCTACTTCCATTTTCTGCCGACAGTGAAGGAACTGCTTTCTTTACCAGTTTACAGAATGGTCCTTTTAGCTATTTTTAATATAGTCTCAAGCTTCTGACATCCCCTCCTCCCCCCAATAATTGGCTACCACTTTACAGAATCAGACAGCAACCACAAATCACTGTGTGAGCCTCACATTTAGTGGCTATAGAGATAAACATACCTTCTTATTAGCCGCCCACTGACATCCTTATATATTTTTTAAAAAGTGCTGAATTAATGAAAGTGAACATGAGTTCTCAACACATCCACTCTTCATTAGCACTTGAAGACTCCAGTCATCCCAAAATTCTTTATACACTCAGTTTGATTCTTTTCACACTTTTCCTTCCTTGTTTTTGTTTTTCTTTTAACTCATGATGTGAGAGATTCACGAAAGGCAAAGCAGTCTGCATCTGTGCACAGGGGGCACAAAGACAACGAATACAAATTAGGCTCAGAATCCAAATGTGGACTCAGTAAGGATTCCCTTTCTTTTTCCACCCAGAGAAATTTCTGTATTTACATGATTCCTAGCATGAGGCTGTTTGGCCTCCAGCCTCAAGGCTGCTAAATAAGATACATGGGACAGCTAATAACAACCATTACTGCTATCACTGCAAAAAGCTTCGCACGTCTCTAAGCCTACCAGGGCCGGTGCTTCCCTTTAGGCGACCTAAGGCACTAGGATTTGGGAGGGCAGCATTTTTGCCGCCCTCGGCGGCAATTCGGCGATGGGGGATCCTTCCGCGCTCTGGGTCGGCAGCAGCAATTCTGCAGCGGGTCCTTCACTCACTCCAGGACCCGCCGCTGAAGTGTCTGAAGACCAGGAGCACGGAAGGACCCCCCCTGCCGCAGAATTGCCGCCAACGACCAGGAGCACAGAAGGACCCCCGCCTAGGGCACCAAAAACCCTGGCGCCGCTCCTGAAGGCTACACAGGCATCACTGGTAACACACACTCTGTAAATCTGCTTTCAGGCAACTGTCCATCTTACCTAAGATCTGAGCTACAGCAAACCCAATGTGATACGCCCTGAATATGAATGTGGATCAGTGGGGAATATGCAAGAGGGGAGGGAGAGGCAAAGGTGTAAGTGATTCATTGTGGAAACCATGTTGCAGGGTGTTAACTAGCAATGCTACACAGAATATGTGCAGTGAATGATAACCTCTTAGCCTGTGTGAACTGTGACTGGGAACTGTGCCAGAAAGCGAGTATACTACAGGAAGCCGTGGCTGCAGAAGAGAGAAGAAGGGGAATCACCTGATCTTCAGCATCAAGCTCTTCTCCATTAACTTCTCTTTTCATCACACCCCAAGTGCCTTCCCCAGCTTCCAAGAATTTAGCTTAGAAGACAACGAATGACAGACAAACAGCATGCCAGGCATAACTTCACATGCCGAGGGAAGAGAATTACCTTGCTTAGTACATATAAACTTAGCTAACCTTTGTAAAGCTTTCTCTGATGAAAAACAGTGTGTTGCACAGGTGCTCAATGTTAATCACACTTGATCCTGTACATGCCTTTAAAGTTTACTTCTTTTCATGCACATTCTTGCAGGCATCAACAGCACTTAGTTCGTCAGCACTGCTGTGGCACAGGCATACTCAGGCCTTGGTTATACTGGCGCTTTACAGCGCTGCAACTTTCTCGCTCAGAGGTGTGAAAAAACACCCCGCTGAGCACAGCAAGTTACAACACTGTAAAGCACCAGTGTAAACAGTGCCCCAGTGCTGGGAGCGCAGCTCCGTGCTGTAAGCTAATCCCCACGGGGAGGTGGAGTACCTGCAGCGCTGGGAGAGCTCTCTTCCAGCGCTGGCCCGCGACCACACTCACACTTCAAAGCGCTGCTGCAGGAGCGCTTCCGCAGCAGCGCTGTACAGCTGCAAGTGGAGCCATACCCTCAGGTTCTGGACTAATAACAAGCATGTCTGCTTACACTGTTGCAGCATCATTTCTCTAAGGAAGACATGATGTAGTTTCAGCATCTCAGAAGTAAACTATATCATTTGTATTCCGAATGCCGCTAAATGAAGAAGTATGGCTTTGATCCTGCTGCCTATTTTACAGCTGGGTAAACTTTTGGTACAGAGAGGACAAGTGACACATACAAGGTCCCAAGCATTATGGGGGCATGCATGAGAAAAGCATTTAGACATTCTGACGCCCAATACTCTGCTCTAACCAGATCTACAAAACTCCTTCTCTTACACTGGGCTCTAACCAGCATGTTTCACATTGTTACTAGCCGTTACACATGTTGACTAGCCATCAACAATTTTACATACAATTTGTAAACATTAATGTTTACATTTACATCAGTGCCGCTTCTCTTTTGCAAGAATCTATCCCTAAATGTCAGTCTGTTACTGTACAGTTTTATAGAATGGAGAAATGGAGACGTACAGAACACCCCACAAGCAACCACATTTCCAACAGGTTCCAGGAGGTGCGTCTCTTGATCCTGCCCTGTTGAGTTCTCTCCCATCCCGTAAATCAGTGCTCCACTCCCCTCTTAAAGTCAGAGCACCAACCAGAGGGAGAAATGTAGACTCACATGTGGGTGCACAGATAGCACAACAAAGGAGTAGCACTGATTAGCCCTTCATTCCTCAGTAATTGGGATGCCAGGGATCATAAAGAAGATGGTTAGTTTATCTACATGTGATCCAGATAGACAGGGATAAACCTATCAGTATTTCAAAATTGTGAATAAAGGAGAGACAGGCACAGGGGGCTGAAACATATTTCCACGTGTGTATGTCTGTGTGCGCACACGTGCATGCCCACACTTGTGCTGATATCACACCAAATATGGGTGGCGGGTGAGAGGACAGGGTAAACAGCAAACGGACACTCAGGGGACAAGCACAAACTGGTTACCTAATGGAAGTGGTCTTTCAATAAAAGTAGAGCAGAAACATTGTCTGAGGGGTTACTTTGAGGAAAATCTCTAAAGACAGGAAGTTATCAAAGAATAAACTTTTGTCCACTGTGATCTTGCAAAAGAAAGCATTTGCTTTTCTCCCCTCTTCCCCTGCTTCGTCAATGGCTGGCAGCATAAATGTGGTGCCCCAGGGTACTCCACTAGCTGAAATCAGGGGGTGGGGGGGAGGAAACAAGTTAGGGGTTTGTTTTAATATTTTTCTTGTGCTTCACAGATTGGACAATGGAGAGGAACAACTCACGTACATAGTAAAGAGGTAAATAACCATCTCCTCATCCCCAAATCAATATATACATGCAGGAAAATCTATGGAAAAAAAACAACCACTGTAAAACTCCACTACATTCTGAAGTACTGTTCACTTTACTATGGCTGGACTCTATACCTCACATGTGCTGACTCTGTACATAATTTCAACAAGCGGAGCTGATCAGCACCATCACTTCCTTTATTTCTGTTAATGTATTTACAGGAACAGTCTTTTGAAACAATCCAGTAAAATCAGCTTACTCACTGATTTTTTTTATAAGTAGAACAGAGAGCAGAAGGATACCATCATCTTTTTGTGCATAAATCAGCTGTCTGTGTTACCACTTATGTGTTGCAATAATTAATTGCCAGTATCATGTGATTCTCTTTCTTGAACTATATTCTGACTCCACTGTGCATACTCTGTGGCCCTTTGCTAAGGGACTTTACACTATATTTACTCTGGACAATAAAACTTCAAACAATTTTGATAACCACAGGTACTGAACAAGTATCGATAATCAATGTTTCAGAATATAATGGAAGGAATTTTTAGTGTAATCAAATAGATGGCAGAGGCATGACATTATTTCGGACAACAGGGGTGAAACTGCACAAAAATTACAGCATACCCATGTATTACACCTAAGAATGTCACCACACACCTTAATACCTTATCTGTTACCAAAAGCAGCATGGCCAAGCAGACAGCATTTCTGCCACGTCTCAGCTCTTTCAAATGTTTCCCAGACTTCTGCTCCCTACTGTGTACTATGGTATGCTGGCCATCCATAACCATGCAAAAGAAGTGGAGAAGGCATCCAGCTCCCAGCACGGACTCAACAGCCAATAACCACAAGCGGCTCCTGCAGCCACAGAAGCAGCTGTATAGGGTGGAGGTGATAAAGGATGATGTTTGGGAAATAGGGAGAGAATGTGGTAGGTGGGTAGGAATTACTGGCTCCCCCTTCACTGACAAAAATAGTGATGCCTTCTGTCATTGCTCACACTTCCATGAAAAGTGAATTGTTCCCAAGAAAATGCTGATTCCCTCGGCGCTGATGTGTTTTACTGGAGTTGCTATATTCTGTTACACAACCCAACCAGGAATTCAGTATTATAGGCTATTTGGTACATTTTCAAAATGTAAACCAGAAGTGACAGCAGAGCTCGACTGAGTTACCAAGAATGTTAACACTGTGATTTTAGAAACCAAGAACATTTCCCTTCTTCTTCCACTTAGTCTCACCACAGTTTACTCCAGTGCAGTATTCCTGATGAAGTTTTACCAGCGCAAGGCAGAATAAATTAACCCTTTTTAGTACATCCATTTTGAAACTTCAGTGATTATTATCATCTTCATCTGCGGATTTCAAAGCACTACACAGACAGCTTCTCAACCGACCTGTGAGGTAGATATGATTATTATATGCATCTTGCAGGTGACTGAAATGAGGTGCAGGGTGGTTAAGTTACTTGGTTAACATCCCACAGAACCAGGAGCAAAACTGGGAACAGAACTAGGAATAACAATTCCTAGTCCTCTGCTTTAACCAGTAGGCCACACTCTGCCTCACAAAGATACTTGTCAGTCTATACAAGAAATACCCAGCACAGTTAAAGAAATATCTCCAAAAACAGAAATATTTCCAATTGGAAAAAAAAAATTTTTTTGTATCTTCTAGGAAATGCAAAATGCTAATCCTCTGGAGAGGCTCCATTTCATGTAGCTATTTTCTAAAATACACTTTACATGGTCGGTATTTCCATAGTGGAAAACCCACAGGGACATAGCCTTTGCTTATAGCAGAAAAGTACCAAAAACATGATCACAATTTATAACCTAGCTTTCACCAACTCAAGAAATCTTATTCTTCACCCATAGCAAACATCAGTTCATGGCAGCAGTAGGGAATAAATCCCTGTCAATAAACGTCAAGCAAAGCAACTATTGATCATTGCATTAAAAATTAAATTAAAATATAAGTTAACAAAATAATTAAGAGAGGATTTAAAAAAGCACCACACTCTCTGAAATCAGAAAAGTCACAAAGTCTGTCAATCACCCTTGTCAAGCCAAGGCAAGGGGATAAGAAGAAGCAATTTACAATAGTGAAATGTCATTATATATTATCTGATTAGTGGCCTAGTTGTTTGCTATACTCCAAATCTGCTTCATCACACTGACTATGTGCTTAAGCATTTGCTGATGCCCACTACTATTTTAAAAGCTTGTTAAGCACACACTTAAAGTCAAACACGTTTTATTTTTTTACAAACTTCAGTTCCTCTTAGAATGCATAATTTCCATTGTCATGATGTCAGCATTCCTAATCAAGTCAATATTTCACACAAGTAATTAACATGTGACCTATTCCTGGGGCTACATAAAGAGTACCCCTCACAATCAATCTCAGTACCGGATCAGGGAGTTGACCACTGTTGTCCCAACCATTCCTCAGACTGACAAGAATAAGTGAATGAGGCGAGCAATACGTGTGAGCAAAAATGCCTCACCCTGAAACAAATCAGCAACTTGAGGTGTGCAAAAAAATCTGATAGCCTCATTTTGGGCCTGCTCTTGAACATTTCTGGTCCGTTGCAACCCCTATTAGTCTCAATAGGAGCTGCAGGTATTCAGCACCTCTTAAGATCATGCTATTTAAACTCCTTACCAGTATTTTTATTTTTCAGCCATAAATGCAGAGTATTTAAAGATCATTTATTTTTAAGGCCCCAGCCCTGTGTTTGAATCTACATGCACACAGCCTTGAGCCTGCTGCAGCTCCATTCACTTCCAAGAAGCTCTGCTTGCATGGGTCCATTTTTCGGAAAAGGTCCTAGGAGCCCAGCTTTGCAGCTCCATTTGTTATTGTAAAGCCTTCAGGTCAAACTTCGATTTGATGTCTCACACTGGTGATACTCACATCAGATGTAAGCCCCCCAGTGCTTTATACGGGGAGACTTTCAAAGGCACTCACTTGCCCTTTGTGCCTTTTGAAAATTTCCCCTTTGTACAATAAATAACTTTCACAATGTAATAACTTATACTACAGAGAAGATGAGAAAGCACTGAATGTTTAGGCATACACCCAGGAAGTGAGGAAAGAGAACGACACTCTAAACCCTTGTTTAACTACAGTTCTCCAAAACGATAACATAGGGAACACAATGTGTCATCCAGCCACAGGCAGCGCAAATAGCTATGTTCTGAAAATGCACAGCTGATTTAGTACTATTCAATAGAACAATATGGAGTGACAGTTCATAAAGCAAGAGTTTTTGCTGCAAGAGAGGGAGAGAGAGAATTCTGGTCCTGTTGTAGCTAGCTCAAAAGTCAGCCGAGTATAATTTATCTGGTACATAAAACTTGGGGGTGGAGGGGCAATAACTGAAGAACAGTACAAAGTATTACTTACTGACTAAGACACCCAGTACAAACAAGAGGTTTTCCCACTTTCCCTCATGTAAATCTACTCCTGAAAAATCCAGCTACTGAGCTATTGCTTGTCTTGGCCTTTTTACTGAAAGAAAGAATAGTAAAAACAAGAAAGAGCTAACATTAGATGCATTACAGATACCTCAAGTTAGGAAATTCTTGTGAGTCCTAACTACAATCAAATTCATTTTTGTATCAGATTTGCCAAAAGCCAGGTATTAATTGCTCCTACTGTAAAAATTAATGTGCTGTCTCTCAGCTGTTGTAGTAACTTGGTACATTTTCCTTGATGCAGCTGTAGCTGCACATTTACCTTCCTAGCAGCTTCCCCTCACTCACAATCTTTGATCATGCACTATGATTTAACATCTTATGCACTGAGTTCCAGGGAGATTTGTTATTCTGATTGCCTTTTTCTTAATAATGATGCAAATAAATACAGAAATATATATATATATATTGCCTAGCACACGTGTCCACTAATTTTGCTCATCGTTGGTTAGCTTGATTTAATGTTGCTCGTGCCTAGTAATCAAGAGTAAAGTGGATCATAGCTTAATATAAAGTGCTGTTAATCTTCCTTCTGCATAATGCTGGTATGCTATGGCCCAAATACCAGAGATTTATTCGATGTGTACATGCTTTCAGGCATTAGTAAACAAGTTCTGGTCCATTATGAAAACATCAGAATAAACATTTTTGTAGCACTTTACATACACCATACTGAAATATGCAGTGTTAAATATTTCCGTTTTTGCATCTACAAAAAGTTTGCATTTCTGGAGCTTGTTTCAGAGAAAGATCAGCCATTTCAAGAATTTTGGCTATATAAATCCTTGTTTAAAAAGGATTGGGGTAATCATTTTTCTTATGAAGCTACAATATTATTTTAAACATTATCAAAATGTACAACCAAAGTTGAATCCATGAATTTTGTTTTGTTTTTTATTTGTTCCACTCCTCATAACATATCAATAGAAAGAAAATATTTATACCCGGGGCCTTTCTAAGTCATACTCTATTAATTCACACTTTTCAACAAAAGAACTCTAAGAACTGGAATTTCTAAGACAGCATTATTTTCATGAAATATACTACAGAACATTTACACTATGGAATACCATAAATATTATAAAGGAACTAAATCTGTCAAATTAGTGTTCAATCTATATTATGTGAGGCAAGTTCTTTGGTTTTTTGACCACTTACATTTTTCAAAATTCAGTCATTTACAAGGTGTCTTCCCGTCCAGCCATTAATACAAATAAAGGCCTAACACTAGATGATCACATCATAAAACTACAGTAACTATTTTTTAAAAGCCACGTTTCAGTCCAGCAAACACTTATCATGTGAATAGTCCCTACTGAGCATGGCAGGGCTATGCACATACATACAATTACTTATGCATATAAGTGTTTTCAGGATCAGGGCCCTAGTGTGAATCTACACATTTAAGGACATAAGCAGTGAAGTTGTACATAATCAATATGTGAGCCATACAGTCATAACATTTAGCAAATTTCTTTATGTACTAAAGAAAACTGATTCAGTGGTTGGACACTAGCCCGGGTCTCAGGAGACTTAGAGTATGTCTACAATGCAATTAGACACCCACTCCTGGTGCATGCCAGCTGACTCAAGCTAAGGGGCTGTTTAACTGTAGTGTAAAAGTTCAGGCTCAGGCTGCAGCCTGGGCTTTGGGACCATCCCACCTCACACGGTCCTACAGCCCGGGCTCCAGTCCAAGACCAAAAGATCTACACCACAATTAAACAGCCCCTCAATCCGAGCCCTGCAAGCCCAACTGCAGTATAGACGTAGCCTTACGGTCAACTTCCTGCTCCACCACAGCCTTCCTGTGTAACCCTGGGCAGATTATGCCCACTGAAGTCAATGACATAGCTCCCATTGACTTCAATAATACAGGATCAGACACCTTGGTCTCTCCATGCCTCAGTTCACCGTTTGTAAAATGGGGATAATTGTCCTCACAACAGCTGTATGAGCTAGCGAAGTGCTAACACATTAAAGATTGTGAGACACTCAGATACTACAATACAGATAATACCTTAATGGTGGCCAGATAATTACCTAAAATAAACAGATTCAGTAAAGTTTGCTTAAGCTATTCTGGTCAGCTGTCCTTAATTCAGCACAATAAGAGTTAATCTGAACTGTTTTTTTATTTTTTATTTATTTATTTATTTATTTTTAAGACTCTGGTGTTGAGTTCACTTTTGTTATTATTTATTTTTAGTAGCTAACAGAATGAACTTCCTGTTTTAACAAAATTAACAAACAACTTCCAAACCCTCTGAGACCTGAAATTCTTAAATCTTAAATCCATTTAAAACAGCAACTCAGCCAAACAGTTCAACAAAATACTTAATGTTACTGATGTCTATAATGGAAGACAAAAGGCTCTGATCTGTAGAGCTGGTACAGTTCTACAGTGTGGGAGGGGTCCAAGCGGTGCAGAAGGCACAAAAGAACCTCAGCTACCCCTCCGTGCCACAGAGCCCTGCTCCGAGACGGCCATTTCCATCTAACCTCATGGGGATGTTGAGGCAAGCTGAGGGATCTACAGCTGCTCTGGGCAGACATACAAACCAACTACACTGACCGGGAGGAAGTCTGAACAACAGTTCTTTCTTACTAACAATCTACTTTACTTTCAAATAGAGTCGAATGGATATTTTCTTTGTTTATATATATTTTAAGAGGAAAAAAATGTAAAATGGCAGCCATGTTCATGAAGTACAGCTGCCAATTTTTTAGCATTGTGCCACCCTTTTAAACTGTAAGTGCTATCGCTTTATATTTACATTATTTGATTTTACTGGATCACTTCCTGCCTTGTGCTTCCCCTCTTCCTTGTAGCTCCTCCCACTTGTTCCTTCTTCACATCCTCCAGCTTTTAAACTGCTCCCATTGGCCCCAATCCCTTTGACGTCAATGGAAAGGCCCCCACTGATTTCAGAGGCAATTGGATCAGGACCCTTGCCCTGGTCTTCTGGATGGAGTAGACTGCACATCAATGCTTCTCCTTAAACTGACCAAAGAGAGGCTGTTGAGCAAAGTATTTTCAAGCAGAGTTCCCACCTGTTGGCTGGGAGAGTGGAACCAAGTCTCCCACATGGCAGTTCATCCTCTTTTCTCAAAACAAGCTATAGCACATGGGCACTTATACATGGTCAACTGGTAGAAAAGTAAAATTACTTTTTCAGTCAGTGATGCACAATAGAAATACCCACGTGATGCTATTTTCAGCTGATTGGAATTGCTAAACAATAAAAGAAAAAAGTATGAAATAAAAATATACAATTCTATGGACCCTGTTCTGGATCTCTGAGCCTTACCTGCACGGGGAGGGAGGGAGAGAGGATGAAGAGCACTACCTAAGCATTGACCTGTGCAGATATTATGCCTGTGCAATAGAGGTGTAGGATGCCACAGAAGTGCTAGAAAAGCACAATTAGGAGTGGAAGTTGCTATACCTGTACCACATGTGATGCCTCCAATTTCCCCTAGCACCGCTCTACATCCCTAGATTGGTTTGTAATAGTGAGACCATAGCAACACCTTAACATCGTGCTCTCCCTCTCTGGGTCTGGAGGGCTGCATTGGCTAGCCTCCTACAACAGCACTCCTGGGGAACTAGTAACCCTATTCTGGCTGCCTCTCACATGGACACACTGGGTTGGGTGAATGGTCTTCCTGCACATGGTCTTCCACAGCCTGATTAGAATTTAGCTCTATGTGCGGTAGAGTTTTTTTCGTGTCTTTAGTACTTTGTACTTCTTGTTTCTTCTGGACATTTCAATCTCCTTCTAAAAAAGCATGTTTTTCAGCTGGTTCGCCTAAATGTCAGTCTGACTGTTCAGGAGTAAATAACCTCTTCTGATGACTCCGACACTGCATGTTTTCATTCCAATGTGTTATCATGAGTTTCCTAAGGAGCAAGGAAGAATGCAGATCCAGATCTGAACTTCACCAGAGTTTCAGACTGTTGGGTTCTGTTGTTCTGGGCTCATCTCCAGACTGAAGTTAAAATATTTAAAAATCTGTTTGGAGTTTTATCCGAGTACAAAGAAAGAGTCTGAATTATATGTTAAGAGTTGAAACATGCTTTTTTATTTCAGAGTAGCAGCCATGCTAGTCTGTATCCGCAAAAAGAACAGGAGTACTTGTGGCACCTTAGAGACTAACAAATTTATTTGAGCATAAGCTTTCATGGGCTACAGCCCACTTCCATACCTGGATATCTCAAAAATGACCAAATGGAATTTTATCATACATTATAGGCATGGCTGGATGGAGGGATGTGCGCGCGCATACATACACACAATTTATTTATTGACTTTTGGACTGAGAACAGGCAAGGAGAAATTTCAGTCCAAAGGGTAGTTTTTTCAGAAGATTGTAAAGTGCCTTGAAAATAGCATAACTAGTGCTGTTAGCACAATGCTACAGTATCTTTACTGGAGATGCTACATTTTGAACTTTAACTGTTAAATTCAATTACTTTGCTGCAAAGAAATGTTTTCAAAATTACTCAGATTAATTGCTTTATCAGAAGACCATGATGAAAATGTTGTTGATCAAACAAATAAAGGTAAATTCAGAGAGAAAAGAAGTGATGTCAGTTTATTCAAGATTTATACGATAGAGATAGAAAAAGCTACACAAAATTCACCTGAAAAAAGTGTATAGTAATCAACAGGCTACAATATATCCAAAATGCATATTTTAGGATTTAATTTTACCTCAAGGATGTGGGGATACATATAATATAAACTAACTGACCTCTCTCATACTATACAATTTTTTAAAATCTGAGTTTAATGGTGATAATACTTATAAAATGGGACTTGTATATTTAACTATATATTTGTCTATACGCAGTACAGTATGTAGCAGCACAAATTTAAAGGGACTCTATCAGGTCATGTTTGGTAGCTCAGAAAACTTGGCATTAGACATTTATAAAATATACCTATGTTTGGTGATATTTAATGGAATTCCAGGCTTATTGAGGAATTCCGTGAGCATTTTCAGGATATCTGCAAGCTTCTTAGCCATAAAATTGCAGGAAGACAACACAAAAAGAGAAAAATGGTGGGAAAAGAAAGGTGAATAAGATGATTTTTGAGTATTCAATGGGCACTCAGAGTGCAGGCCCAACAATGCTTTAAAATGATGTCTCCAAACAGACTTGAAAGATCGAGGACCATATTTACTAGTGCTAGAACAGGGAAGTGTAAACTACATCTTTGAGGCCTAATTCTATCCACATACTGTGGACCCATTACAATTCTCTTTGCAGCAAGGGGTTCTCCTCCTGTCACAGAACTGGCAGAGAAGCTCTATGCCATTCTCCTGTGCATCCTCTGGCATGGGAGCAGCAGGAGGCCAACGTTTCTTAGAATTACATTGCACAGGGGCTGAGCAAGCCCCAACCCCTGCCAAGCAGGCCTCAAATTCAGAGGCCACCTTTACCCTTCCCCCCATCTGGCCCAAATCTCCTGAAACAGCATGAACACGCCAGCAAGCATAAACCTGGGACGTATTTGACATAGAAGCTATAAAAAAATAAGGAACAGTCTCACAATGATACAAGGTTTATTATTATGCATACAGCACCACAGAAGGGCAGAGTGCTTTACAGATGCCTGGTTCTAGACCGATGGAGCTCTGCTATTGGCCAAGGTGTCACATGACCCTGCGAACTGAGAAACCTCACTAAAGAGGAATTTACACTGCAACACGATTGCTCCAGACCAGGAAGTAAAGTGAGACTCAATTTGAAAAATGCAAGCTAATACATCGGGGAAACGTAATCTGAAACATATGTGGTACAGCAAGCAACCCATTCTCTAACGGCACAGTGCAGCCCAAGCCTGGGGAGGCCCTGTGGGGTGGCACTAGTCAGCACAGTTTGTATTTTGTTAGTCTGGGAGCTATAAAGTCAAGAGGACCTACACAGCCTTGACTCTGCCTAGAAGCCTCAGAGAATTACCTCTAGATTCATTACCTGCAAGTCCTGTCTTCTGAGCGGGAGGGAATTCAGAGAAAAGCAATAAAAATTATGTGAGGGCTGAAAGCATTGGCTCATCATGAAACATTAAAAAAGTTAAGTGAGTACAGCCTGACTAAAGGGTGGAGCATGTGCAGTTATAACCATCTGCAGAGTGTAAGAACCAAGAATGCAGAAGAGCTATATAAGGTGGTACATAGAGTTGTAACCAGGAGTAATGGGATACAGTTAAAAAAAAATGAAATATTTTATATTTATATAGCGCTCTTAATCTCAAATGGAATTGTCAACCTTCCCAGACTGGCCAGGAGTCTCCCAGAAATGGTCTTGACCTCCCGGTGCCTACTGAAAGCTATCTGGGAGATTTTGATAGGCCGTTAAAAGTCCAGTTGGCAGCACAGTGGGGTTAAGGCAGGCTCCCTACCTGCCCTAGCTCCGTGCAGCTCCTGGAAGCAGCCGGTATGTCCAGCTCCAAAGCGTAGGAATGGCCAGGGGGGTCTCTGCGCACTGCCCCCACCCTGGCTGGAAACCATAGCCAATGGGAGCTGTGGGGGCGGTGCCTGCAGGCAAGGGCAGCACGCAGAGCCACCTGTCTGTGCCTCCACCTAGGAGCCAGACATGCCAGTCGCTTCCGGGAGCCACCCGAGGTAAGCGCCGCCCAGCTGGCGCCCACACCCCTCACCCCCACCCATACCCCAACTACCTGCCGCAGCCCTGAGCTCCCCTCCCACACCCAAACTCCCTCCCAGAGCCTACTCCCCAAGCCTCCTCCTGCACCCCAACCCCTGCCCCAGCCCGAGCCCCCTCCCACACCCAAACTCCCTCTCAGAGTCCATACCCTGAACCCCCTCCCACACACTCTCCACACCCCAACCCCCTGCCCCAGGCTCAGCCCAGAGCCCCTTCCCACACTCCAAACCCCTCGGCCTCACCCTCCAGTCCAGAGTCTGCATCCCCTCCCATACCCCAACCTCCTGCCCCAGCCCAGTGAAAGTGAGCGAGGGTGGGGGAGAGTGACTGACGTAGGGAGGGGGGATGGAGTGGGCAGGGCAAGGGCATAGCCTCAGGGCAGGGCAGGACAAGGGTGTTTGGGTTTGTGCAAGTAGATAGTTGGCAGCCCTAATCTCAAAAGATCCCACAGCACTTCACAAACTTTTACGATACATACAACACTACTGAAATGAAGCAAGCAACTGGCAAAACAATGAGTGGTGAGGACAAGAGAGGAGAGATGAAAATCTGGTCAGTGGCTCCAGGGCAAATTCCAACTCTTAGGATAAAGTGCCACTAAATCAGTGTTTCTTGAATGCAGCCACCAGCAGATATTTTTGTGGCCATGACAGCCCCCAAAGCTCAGGGATGGAGGGCAAAGCCATGGCTCCTCCCTGAAGCGCTCAGCTGTTGCTCCTGAGTAGCTGGAACCAAGGGCAGCAAGATGCACCATCTTAGTGATGCGTTGGTGCAGTCAGCAGGGATCGGCACCCTGCACCGCACAGCCTCTGTAGGGGTTCTGGGGAGCGCCTCTAGGCACACATGAGGCCAGTGGGCACAGCACCAGAGGTGGCTCTTGTCAGTGGAGGTAGCTGCACTGTTCAGTAGCTTCCGCTCCCACCCAGCCAGGGCAGGATTCCACAAGTGGCTGGTGAGTTCCCGACCCACATTCCCCAGGTAGGGCTCTTGCTGAAGGGCTGCGAGAGGACAGAGGCCACTAAAAAATTTGTTGTGCGAACCCCTGCACTAAATCTTTTCCACATATGCAGTGCAGACAGGACCTCAGATTTTACGGTTACATGGAAAAGACATGCCCCTCCCTCTCCCTCCCCCCACCCCCATTCAATTCAGTAAACTGAATGGTACTCCAAATGTCTATCTTGGAGGAATGAATGACTGAGCCAACCTTGCCAAGACTTGAACGTATGGTTCTGGGCTCTAAATTGTATAGTAAGTATTTCAAACCCGTAGCTTAGATCACTGACTTCATCCCTTTCAGCTGAATACCAGGCAAAACTTCCCAAGAGCAAAATCTCTTAGACCCAATCCTGTAAACACTTCTCTCTCACAGCCTATCACTTCTCCCTCCCCTACCCGCATAGAGCAATAAACCTCAACTCCAGGAGCTGCTGCATTCAGTCAAGACATCTCAGCACTTCAGGACCTTTTATGAACAAAAACAGCAGGCAGATGAGAACGCTTTCTGGGTTACAACGCTGATTATAGATTTTTAAATTGTAAATGGATACAGGTGGGAAAACCAACTCTCCTACAGGTAAATGGCTCGCTTTGAAACAAACTATTTAATAAGCATTTAGCAAAGGATGGCTGTTTAATGTAGACATAACACTTAGTTATTTACAGAAATCACAAATGTTTTAAAATGTGAATCTACAGATTCCACAGCATATACCATTTGCATTAGTCTACTAAGTACACATACTGACTGTAGGTATGCAAAATACTACACAGACTACAGAGGGTATTATTTTTTTAAAAAATCTAAATCCCCATTGACACACTGGACCAGCGTTCTTCACTGCAAGGCCTGCGAGCCAGTGGTGGCTCCCATCAACCCTGAGTGTGATTCCCTAAGTTCCATCTAAGCTGTGCGGCCGCACAGCAGCCTATAAATAGCCACGCAGCAGCTCTAAAGGGCCACACAGCAGGGACCTGGAGAGGACAGAGGTAGGGGGTGGGCGGGAACTGGAGAGAGGAGCAAGTTGGGGCTTGCAGGGCTGCTGTGGGCCTCTCCCCTGGCCCAGGAGCTCCTGTGCTGCCTGCTGGCAGGGTGGAGACAGGCTCCTTCCCCTGGAGCGCCTGTGCTCCCTGCCAGGAGGGGGGAGAGAGGCCCCCTTCCTTGGAGCTGCTGTGCTGCCTGCTGGCAAGCGGGGAAAAAAACACCTTCCCCAGAGCTCCCATGCTGCCGGCAGGGAGAAGGCTGGGAGGAGTTCTCTGGCCCCAGCCCCAGGGCAGCCTGCCTGCACCCCAAACCCCTCATCCCCAATCCCACCCCAGAGCCCGCATACACACACCCCTGCATCTCAACCCTCTGCCCTAACCCTGAGCCCCTTCCTACCCCCTGAACCACTCACCCTGGCCCCACCCCACAGTCCTCACCCCCGCATCCCAACCCTCTGCCCCAGCCCTGAGCCCCCTCCTGCACCGTAAATCCCTCATCGCCAGTCCCACTCCACAGCCCTCATGCCCAGCCAGAGCCCTCACCCCTGCATCCCAACCCTCTGCACCAGCCCGGAGTCCCTTCCTGCACCCCAAACCCCCCTCAACCCCAACTCTACCCTAGAGCTCTCACCCCCAGCCAGAGCCCTCACACACACACCCAGACTCCACCCTCTGCCCTACCCTGGGCCCCCTCTCACACTCCGAACCCCTCGGCCCCACCTGATGTGGCTCTCACAGTGAAGGTTTTTTGCCAAGTGGCCCCCGCTTCAAAAATAGTGAAGAGCACTGCACTAGACTGTACTCTTAAACAACGATCCAAAGATTAAAGCATTTTGTATATGGCATGCATTGGAGCAGTGACCATAGACTGTCAATAATCCATGGTTGGGCCCTAATATAAACACAACAGACACTGATAGCTCGATAGGAGCTATTTCCATGCATCACGACAACTATTGGGAATTAGGAGTATTGCACAACTCCTGTTCATTTTTTTTCTTAACTTGGTCAGCCATGTCTAATATTACAGCAGATTACTTTGTTTTTTTGATCTTTAGAGAGCTGATCCTGCCCCCATTGACTTGCACTGACTTCAAGGGGACAGGAGAAAACCCTATATTAGGAGATTAATGTTATTTTAACAATATATTTTTTGCATTTTTGTGCTTATTACAAACTTAGGCCCTGATTCAGGAGAATACTTATGCACAAGTTTAAGTGCTGTCCTAAACAGGGATGTTTTCCTGAATTAGAGCCTTGGGAACCCTTTTTAAATGAGTCAAGGTTTATTATACAACTAGCATACGGTGGTACATAAATAATCAGCAACAGTGGCATCCCATCATACACAAGGCAAACCCTGCAGACAGTGGCAATTCTGTACTTTTCATCCAGAATGGAATAAAGGCCCTGATACTCATGTGAAAATCTGGCTGTGGGATAAGGAAAACCTATTGCAGATGATGATGCTTCTTAGCCCCATATGTTGGGCTGGCCACCAGTTAAGTACTTTGCAAGTAACAGAACAGGCAGGCTACCTGGGCTTGATTCTCCACTGCCTTGCCCCCAAAGGAAGCATTTACCTCTGTGCATCGTGAGTATAAAATACTAACAAACCAGAATTCTCTACTCACACCACAGACAGCATTTCAGACCCACTTTCCACAGGTGCAAGTGACTGTGCAAGGTGCAAGGCAGTAGAGAATCAGGCATCCATGGATCAGACTGGGTGCCTAGTTCAGATCTCAGTGGTTAAAGGGGAATTGCCCTAATAAATTAAACAACTCATGCAGTCTAAAATGTGTGTCAGAGGCCTGGAGATGTTGTGTAGTGCAAGCTTAGAAGCAGTGAGGTCTTTTTGCTTTATTTTTTTTTTAAGTGTGCTCTTTGGTCACGTTTTGGTCAGGAACTGCGAGGGGAGGCAGCGTAGATCCATTCTGTCAGCCATACACTTTCTCAGATAACCCTTAAAGGCTTAAACTGTGCCCAACCAGTTTACAACCCTTGTATGCTGCCAAGGCAGAAAGGTGCCATAATACACAGATACCAGCTGACTGGGCCAATTTCTTCTCCTAGTTACACCCAAGCAAACCAACTACTATTTGGTTGGATATAATAGAGCAGAATGTGGCCCCTGTTACATAATTTACTGAAGTACCTACAAATAGGAGTATATCAGTATGAGGGGCTGTTTAAAAACTACACACACATACAGCTCTGTTAGCCTGTCTGGTAAGTGGTTTGTGCCAAGAGAAGTGCTGTACAGTTAAGAGCAGCTCAAAACTGTGCTAAGACTGCATTTGCATTCTGAAGATAAAACTAACATTAATCTTGTCTGCGGCAGAGGGGGAAAGGGAAGCGCCGAAAGTGTCAGATGTACTTCTGAATGAAAAAAAAAAAAAATCAGAAGTACAGACCTGATCTCAGAAGGAAGGTTGCCAAACGTTCTCCTCCAACCCCGAAAAGAGAAACCTTTTAATAAGTTTGTATGTAGTTAAAAAGATAGGGTCAAATTTTCCTATCTAGCCAAGGATCCCACATGGAGTGACACAAAGCCACACCACCCAAAAATTTGCTATGCAGCCCCGTCCATAATAGGGAATTATCCACCGGTGCTATCACCACTTCAGCTGCCTCAGTGGCTCACAGTGTGAGCGAAAGCACAAAGTGAAACAACTGCCAGAAGTCTCCCAGAGACTTGTCTACACTAGGGTTCCCACCATAACTCCAGAGATGGAGCAATGGATAGAAAATTCCTACATGGCCTTTGAAAGACAGCACCCTTGGCTGCTCCTCAATTTGCATCTGGCCCCCATTTCCTTCCCACCTGCCCTCTTTGGCTTGAATGGCTATTTTAGGAGCGCACAGAGGGAATAGTCCTGCACTCCCGCAAGTGCACAGGCTGTGTCTGTCCCTAGGAAATGCAGGGGACTAGCTGAAAACACCTTGTGCTCCCATCTCAATGAGGTACCTGCACAAGAGCCTGGCATAATCTGGCAGGAGGAAATGGGGGAGAGAGGCTTTTTTTTTTTTTTTTTTTAAGAAGGTCTGTACCAAGGTATTAAAAAAATAAGAGCAGCTTCCTGCTAAAGAGAATTCAGCAGCTAAAACTGGCTGGTCAAGAACAGATCCTTTAACATATCTCAAATGACTTTGAGGCTGATTGGCCAGTAAAGCAGACATCTCACATGTACATGTGCATGCTCACATGTATGTATGAATGAATTCAAACCACCTGGTGGTAGCACTGTGCTATTTACCATTTTGAAAGATATCAACTTCAGTAAAGAACAAATGAAGACACATATCTCTCTAGTTTTGTCCTTACCCATCCAAGGGTATTCTTAAAATGGACACAAAATGTCCAATCCTGAAAGATAACTTTTTCTCAGTTTTCATTAGGCATTTCATTTTCATCATATGTGAAGCACTTCAAAACCGTTTTGTTCTTATCTGATCAAAATGCTGCCTTTCCCTTCCAGTCCAGGCTTTTTCTGTGGTCAGACTGTTTCGGTATCAGTATTAATAATTTAAATGTCAAGTATATGACACTATACATTTCCTGTACTATTTAAAAGCTTTCAGAGCAATTATTTTCTGTGAAATATTTAAACCATAATCTTTTGTTACCTGGCTGCAAATTTCAACAGTCCTAACAGTGACAGAATAGCACTTAAACCATCCCTACACAATTTTACATACAGATGTACTGTTTTGTTATTTTAACAGTACTTTTGCATTCCCTTGAAATATTTATTCTACTTTCCAGATACAATACATATTTATTCTTTTTATGGAGTGCTAGTCAGGATTGTATATCAATTGAATTTACAATGTTTAATATGTAAGACTTCTGTTTCAAATACACTCTACATTTGATACCCACTTTTAGTACTGAGCGAATCATCAAATGTTTCTTGAATATTTACAGAATATTGAATATTAAAAAACATCTTTCAATTTTCACATTTTTTCCTGTGTTTCAGTACTCACTTGAGTTGATTGTTTTTGTAATTATCTAAACTGTGATTACTTACCCTTGCTTATATTAGATATTTTTATTATAACTTGTAGGTGTCTTAAAAGTAACATATTAGTGCTACATAGCTCAGAATGTACTAAATTGCCACTTGCTCCTATTGAGCTGGGCAAAATTTGGAGAAGCTTTCATATAATAGTACAAATTGCAAATAATGAATGCCTGTTCCCTTGTTTAAGAAAAGATACATGAATTATGGGAATATATTTTCCTGTTAATGAAAGAATTACTTTCCAATAATGGCCAAAAAGCACATTGAGTTTTCCATAACAGATACAACTTTTAGATAATGTTTTCACCTCTTAGCTCATGGCGCTGAAAAATTAGAACGAAATATTCTGAGTAATGCAAAAAAGTTACATTATTAGTCTGACTTGATCAGACTATTACAGTCCCTAAATTTCCTGATACTGAACAATGAGAATGCACCATTGTCTCAACTGCTCCTCTGTTAACAGCTGCAGGCCATATTCAGATCTCATTTACACCAATATGAAATCCAAATTACATTCACTTCAGATTTAAACCAGCATAAGAGCCTGATCTTGAATTACTCAAGTCAATGGAATGTTGCCATTGATTCAATGGAAGCAGGGTCTAACACAGCAGAATTTGGCCTTGCATATCTACAATAGTCAATATCTGTGAATTATAACACTTGCAGTGACTTTATGCTTACAAGCTGTCAACATTTCTATTATAAACCCTGTATTTGAGGAGATTAGTATGTGTTGGTCCCTAACAAAGTTTTTCTTTAGTCAGTTGGATGGAGTTGCTCTTAAGGCACTTCCATCTCCTTCTGGGATCTATAGGCTAGTAACTGAACCCTGATTTTTTGCTTAGCGTAATGGGACACGTATCACCGGGCCAGATTTGGTTCAGCTCCTTTGCTACAAAGTGTTTGTAGATGGTTGTACAAGGAAAATAGTTTTAGGAAAATCCAGGATTTTTCCACAATCTGCATCTGTGATATAAAGTAATCTGTTATAGAAGACACAGAAGTTTAAACAGGAGCTACTAAATGCTGTGCACTGTAACTCTTCATAATGCTGTTTACGCTGCATTTGGAATTATAGATTAAGTAATACAGAACAAGATCCCTTCTGCCTCCCCATGGAGGCTGTCCAGACTAAAGTTAGCGATCCCACAAGCCTTATAAAAAACATAAGGAATAACATCAGCATCCTGGCCAACATCCTCCCCGCCCTAATCAAAGAAACAGATTCTAAAGTTTGGCCTTTTGTTGCACACATAATGGCAGCTGTGTTTATCTACAGTCCCTGCACTATCAGTATCTAACTCATTATTTTTAAAGTGTTTGAAATACCCGAAAAGGTACTATATAAAAACAAATTCCATTCTACAGTATGCAATTCATACTACTGTTAATTAATTCACACTCACAACATAAACTGTAACAGTTCCAAAAACTCCATTATGGTGTATCCTGAGAATAGGTATAAAAATAACACACAAAACTTGGCTAAACCCTAACAAGTCTGCTGATACAATATCAATCTTCCCCAAATAAGCCTAAGGTCTCTTTCTCTTTCCTGCCCATTTGTTTCTTTTCTCTTTTCTTTCTCTAAAAGGTCCGTCTTAGATCCACAAACTGCAGGGATCACAGACTTATACACTAAGTGGGCTACAATACTGGGTCACAATGGGAGGAGGAGGGGAAATATCTATCTTCCTGAAAAAAATCAACTTTGAAGTGAAGAAAAAAATGTTTATGTCCTTAATTTTGTAAGTCAAATTAAGAGGGGACCTATGCTCCCTTCAGTTATGCAGCCTAGCAGAGAGAAAAATGACAGAATTAGGGCACAAAATCCCATTAACATTTAGAAGGCAGGAATGCTACCTCCTTCCCCAAGCCCTCAGATGCCCCTCTAGGTCTTCTCTTCACATTCAGCCTGTGTGGCCTTTTGGAAGCAGAACTGGTAGCACAAGGGATCTGCAACATGCTCCCATTAACACCCCACAGATTTGTGGTCACCAATCTGCATGGGAGTTAAGTTTGCTAAAGGATGATTATCTCCAAGCCCTCTGTCTCCCTCTGCCCCCATCTTTACTGAGCAGTTGTTGAGACAGAGACATATGATGGTAGTGTGGCTGACTGAGGCTCCCCAAAGCAGTGACATCAGGTAAGCTGACCATGCATGGGGTCTGCGATATTCCCGTCTGATTTTTCCCTGGAGTAAATGGCACTCTGTGCAGTACGAAGAACACATCCACAACGCATTCTGAGAGACTGGTATCCAGTTTACCACCCCACACCTTGTTTGAAGAATATCTCAAACATCTAAGCTGAAGCCGACATACTTAGATTGACTTACCGTGGTGTCTTCACTGCGGTGAGTCAATTGCTGTCGCTCCCCCGTCAACTCTGCCTGCACCTCTCGCAGCGCTGGAGTACAGGAGTCGACGGAAGAGTGCTTGGGCGTTGATTTATCTTGTCTAGACTAGACCCAATAAATCAATCCCTGCTGGATAGATTCTGGTAGTGTAGACATACCCTAAGGCAGTGAAGCTATTTTAACTTAACTTTTCCTTAAGGCAGAATGGGTCTCAGGGTTTGATCTTAATACAGACAGACAGCAAGACACATACAATCTATATGTATATGCACACAGACAGATTTGCTTTCAAAAACATGCACAAATCAAATAAATCAGTGGGGTTAGCATGGGTGTAAGTGAAGGCAGAATTTGACTCATTATTTTCACATCATATATAAACAGCTATTTAAATGTACTTTTTTAAAAAAAGAAAAAACGAAAAGAAAATCTCACCTATTGAGTAAACAACACCTGCATACTCATCCAAGTATAATGATTCTGCAGCAGACACCTATGTGCCTACCTGTACATCAGAACTCTCCACTGACTTATCACACTGCATCTAATAATGGTTTATAACAAAGATGCACCAACTACTTATGTTCTTACCAAAATATAATACATTTCACACTTATATGTTTGTTTTAACTGTTTATTTACCTTCATACTTACCTGTATATATCCCTAAAAACCACAGATAAGAATTTTTAATATAAATAAATAAAAGAAAAATCAGTTGCTACAGTTCTGCAGCAATGCATTGCTAGCCAAAGATAAGCAGTGTCCAATCCAGCACTGCATGCCTGCCAGCAAGGAGGAGTCCCATTTTAAGGCCTCAAAAGCCCTTGGAAAGCTGTTACTTGGCTAATTATGTTCTCTGTCAAACGGGTAAAGTTTCAGAGTAGTGTGCATAACAGATTAGATGCATGACTCCCAGTATAGTTAACAGGAGTTGTAGGTCTAACCTCTACCACACGTCACTGTACATGCCCCAAAGTATCTTTCTAAACATTACTGTATAAATAATGGGGCTGTTTGCAGTTCAGGGGCAATTACAACACAAATTTAACCCCACTGAAATCAACTGGTCTGATGAACTTTTTGTAGAGAAAAAGTGAAAAAATGATAACATTAGTGGTTTAAAAAAAACAAAATGGACAACACATCTTTAAAAAGGGACAATTTGGTGTCTGCAGTGTGTACAAGATGTCTTTATACACTTTTCTGATTTCTTGCCAGTAACTATTCAAAAAAGACCACTTAACAAGCAAACAGGTCTTCAGCACAACAAATAATAAAAAAAGAAAGCAAAGCTTGTGCTATTTAAATACCATGAAACATTTTGCTAATCATGCACAGATGGAAGTACAGACGCTTCTGCCAGACGCCTTGTTCAGAAACTTTGCTCTGTTTTTAATGATTTGATGCACAGAGGACCTGATTGCTGATTAAAAGGACACACTGCTTTTTATAAGGACTCCATCGACATGGAATTTAGTCAATTAAAAAACATGAGAGCATTAAAGTAGTTACACCTTTCTCTGAATTTCCATTAACAATATTTGTAGTTTTACAATCACACTTTTCTGGTTTTTAAAATGGCTCTCTCACCTGGGAGAACTGGCTAACTGACAATACAGAGCAAAGTAAAACTGACTACACACAAAGCTGTCAAAAGCACTAAGTAAACAAACTGGGGAAAAGACATTTTTCCTGGTAACCTCCTCTCGTTTTAGTAATCTTAGGCATTACTTGTAACGATAATAGGTAACCGGTATGACAAATGGAAGGATCAGTTTTCAGTTGACAATGTTCCTTTAAGTCCAGAATGTAATTTTCATGAGGAAAAATTGTTTGACAAAACCTATTATTAATTGAAATGTTCATTACATTGGTATGTTAGTCAATTACAACTTGAAAGTAATACTTGTCTGAAAATGTTGCATTGCAACAAGTAACATCTAAGACAGTTATAACTGAAAACAATTAGCAACTCCCACCAACCTATTTTCTCAGTCTATATATTATGTGCATTGACAGCATTTACAGGACAGCTAATTTCACTTCTTCCCCATATCATACATTTTTACCCTTACTGAAATGAATCGTATAAACAGCAACAAAAAATAGTATTTTCAGTTTCAGAAGTTAGTCTTTTTTTTTTTTAATCAAGTTGATGCTATCCCTTTTCCTTTTAAACTTTTTTTAAACTACACCCTTGAACATTTTGCAACCCACTACTGCAGCACTGTGTTCCTATAGGAGAATCAAAAAGTGAGAACAACTAGAAACAAAAATGAAACGACCTAACCTAGTCCTCCCGTCCAAAATGAAGTGCTAAGAGTAATCACATAGCATGAGCACAGAAAATTAAACAAGATTTTAAAAATTATTCCAGTTTTAATAATCTAAGGTACTATTTGTAAGACAGCTAAAGAATTGTTTTTTATTATACCATTGTGTATTTAAAATAAAAATCACCCTTTAATTCGTGGGCTGAACACCACACAAATAGTATGACTCCCAACCCACACCTAGGCACACAGAAAGCAACTGAATTACTTTTAAACTGCTACCGTATAATATTACAAACAAGTGAAAAAATGCAACTAATTTGTTAAAGACCAGCTGACAATCCTGAAAAGCAAGATGACTGCTCACGAGACACTGCAGGTGAAAGCCACAGAAGACTGGCAGGGGCACACAGGTTTGAAAATGCAATGTTCAGCCAAAGAAAGTGGCATTCACAATGAACCGTCAGAGGAGAAATAAAGATTTTCTCTTGAGTGAAGGGGGAAGGGTGCATGGAATGAAAGGCCTGTCCAGACAGCTCATTTGAACTCTAGATTCAGAACTTGATTATGACTAATAAGGAAGGAAGAGGGGTAGATGAAACAACACTCAAATTTGCACAGTTCTGCACATATTATTAAAGCTTTAAAATCCTTCAAATAAGAATAGAAAGTAGACACTAATCAAGCAGAAAAAAGGGGCAACAGAGAATCAGAATGCTGCACAGGCAGTGAACCTGGTGAGACAGGAGTAGAAATGGGTCAAGATACCAAGCAGCTAGAACTGCTGAGAAAAAGTGAAATTTCAGCAGAAAGGGAGGTAAGATGACAAATTAATTGGCCAGCAAGGAAGCATAAAAATCTGGAAAAGGGGGTTGATAGGGTGAAGTTTTGTTTTAAACTTTTGTTTGCCAAGTTAAAAAGCTGAAAAAAACATGTCCATCTGAAGCACAGAAAGGAAAAAGAAATACAGAAAACTCTTGACTGAGGAACATTTTTATTCTCTATTTACTGTAAGGAAAAGCAGAGCTACAGCTCATGTACACCAGCCATAAACTAGCAGTGTCTGATCAGCTATGCTGACCTGCCAGCAACAGTTCTGAGTTTAAAGGGCCCAGACTCCCTCTGGAGACCTTGGTCCAGATCCTACATAAGTTTTACATGAGCGGAGCTCCATTTAAGTCATCAGTTTAAGACTGGTATAATGGAGTAGTGAACCAGGTTTTCAGTTTTTAACTGCTGTCTTTGGCTTAGCACCTTACAAAACGCAAAACACTCAAAATTCACATTAAACAAGATAAGGAGCAAAAAAATCTGGTAGTCGCAACTCATACTGGACAGTACTATTAGTTTCAGTGAGATACTCTACCTAAATAAAAGCTTTTTAAAATGGCACCAAATACTATAACTGCTCCCCATTAAGTCTACCCAGCTTACAGTTCAGAAAATTTGACAGTTATAGCTATAAACGTAGCTGAAGTGTCTCTTGGTCTGCATTTCTTCCATTCTTTTTGTCCACAACAACATTCAACAAGTTGAACTCCTTACAAAGACTACTTCTGGTCAATGTAATAAAATGAATAGTCTATGACTATTGTCCATGCTGCAATTTTAAATTTTCTTTAGGCTCCTTTCTGATTGTACTCTTAACAGATATCTGTTACTGTCATACAGTACAATCCTGCGAGAAATGTCCTTCTTTCACTCTGACACCACTTTAATTCACTCATCTTGCTAGAATATGTATATTTCTTGAATTCACAACAGAGCTGAAATCAACACCAGTGCAAGTTAATCGGTACTTCCTGAAACCTATACAGAACCTTTATGTCTCTCCCCCATCACAATAGTATCTCAGCACCTATAAGGCCTGCACTCTTATTTTGTCAGCTTATACAACTATGGAACAAAATACAGACTTTCTGGGGTGACAGCTTCTTCCTCCTTCCACCCTACTGATGCTGTAATGTCACATAGGTCATAGGACTACACACCATATATATACACTGCCCACAAGAAGAAAGATGCTTACTGATTAAGTTTCGGCACTATAGTAAAGTATAGGTTACTGGATAGTGACAAGTACCATCATTATCTTTGCCCATAAAATGGAATATAACCTCATATAAAACACATTCTATAGCCAGAGCTGCAAAAACAATTATCTGCCCAATATTTAATTAATCTACTACAGAGTTCATAGAGCAATCAGTAGCTGTTTTTCCATAACTAGGTAACCAACAAATACTAGACCAGACCACCACTGTAAAAGCCCAAGAAAACTCAGCAAGGCTGACCTTCCGGGATGACCTGTAAATAATCCCCTCAAGGGAGAGAAGTCTGGTGGGGCCATAAGTGGGAAGGTGGTGAGACCTCCCAATCCTACAGATCCAGGGGGTTGACAGGAAAGATCTCCCGCAGATCCATGGAGGCAGGCAACAGGCATGGAAGAGCTTTTTCTACTTCACTGATCACTACCCCCTTTGGCTGCCTAGCTTCCACAGGAACCATGTTGCTGCTGGTGGGGTCCCTTGGCCGGGGCTCAGCAGTACAAGTGGAGGGAATTCAGGGGGAAGGACTACAGCTCCCAGATGTATTACCTCCCATCCTGAACACAGGGGTCAATCTATATTTTCATGTGGATGTCAGGAGGTTGGCAGCGATTCTGAGAAGACTTTATCTTGTGGTGATATCATCTTTCTTCAAATCAGATTCTTAAATCTTAAGAGACTAACACTAAAGTAATCTTTTGCATTAAATGAAAAGTCATATTCTTACTAGACCATTTTACTTACAGTAGCTCACATTAGAAATATGAATGTGCATGTCTTTTGGACCTATTTTACCTCAATATACTTTAGCAATTGCTAAGAACAATACCTTTTTTTCAGAAGAAAATACTGTGGGTCAAATCCTGCAGTCCTTACTCAGGCAAAACTCCCACTGAACTCAAGGGGAGTTTTGACAAAAGATTTGGCCGTTCACGAAACGTTGGGGTGTCTCCAAAGTACTGTAAAGAGGTGCTAAAATAGTTTATGAGACTGGCAACCTTTCCCCTTGAGGTAGCAAATTCAAAATCAGCTGAGGTGAGTGACTGAAAGTTTTCACCAGCTGGTAGCTCCTTACTGGCCTTTGTAACATGAGTCTCAATCCACATCATAACCGGCACCTTTATTATAGACTCAGCCATGAGCCCAAAGAGAATGAATGATCCCTGCTCTGTACAAATGATCCCTCCAGATCAGAAATGAGGCATTTTGTTCAGGGTGAGGCTGCTCGCTACGATGCAGGTTGTACCTGTTTTATAGCTATGTTAACGATTTTAGGCCCAGATCCTCAAAGATATTTAGATGATTAACTCCCATTAATTTTAATGGGTGTTAGGCACCTACATACCTTTGAGGATCTAAGTCTTAGTTTGCAGGGCTGGACATACAAGCACACTTCAAGATCACAACAATCATTTTCAAAAAATTAAATAGTCTAAAAATTCAGTCTTTGAGGGGGGGAGGGGAGCGAAAGACCTTTTAGTTACCATGCCCCTTAAAAAAAAAAAAAAAAAAGCTTTTATATTATGTTCACAATTAGTGATATTTGGTAAAAATCAAAGTTCTACATATACAAATTTATATTGAATGTGTATGTTTACTGAACTGTACGTTGACTATTTAAAAAAGCAAAACATTTAATAGGAAGTTTGTGCAAAAAAAAAATCAAACTACTTGATTTTTCCCCCCGTTGACAATCAGAAACAACATTTCAGAGTCACAGCAAAAATAATTGCATTATTATTATAATTACATACTTGAAGGAACCTTTAATCAACTTAATTAATATTCCTTTCCAGGGGAAACTTTATTAAGTTTATTAACACACTTTAAGTAGATTGATCTGTTTGGAATTCTACATTTTATAAACCTTACAAATTTGTAAAATCACTAATTCCCGTTATTAATTTCACAAAAACATGAGCAAAGTAGGATGTTCTAACACATTTTTCTCACTGATTAACTAAATCTGTGACAATCCTTGCAATGACTGGGCAGAAGGGAACCTTACGAACTTCTAATAAATCAGCAAGTCAGATGATGCAATATCGTGCAAGCTAACACACTGCATACTTCCTGCTAAACTACAAGAAAAATAGCCCGATTCTCAGCTTCTCTGGTCAGATCAGCAAAACAAATCTCATGGTATCAACAAGCATGAGGCAATGGCATTCATTAAAATTAATGCACAGCCCCAATCCGGCCCCCACTGAAGTCAGTGTTAATACTCCCATTGAATTTAACAGTACAGAATCAAGACCTAGATGGAGGAATTTCATAGACAGATATGCATGGATTTCTGAAACCCACTTTGACCTTACCAGGAACTTCACATGCAGAATAAGGTCAGTATATATCCCCACACCCAGAGCTGTATCTAAGCACTGCTGGACTCGTGTACCCTCATGGAACAGTGCAATAGTGTAGTTAGAAATGAGGGTGCTGGACAGTTATAAAGCATTCCTAAGCCAGAAATGGGTGTTGCTGTGGCCACCACACCAACGGAATGTAAAAGGAGATGGAAGAAGAATAATGAGACAGGTAAAAATGGAGAAAACAAAGTGATATTTTTCCTTAAGTATCACTTATTTTGAACAATGTTGTAATAACTAAATAGAACACACAGAAATGTAAAATAAATATTAGACAATGTAAAAGATGGGTATTTCTTGTTTTTTTTTTAAGAATAAGATTTTGTAAAAAAATTATTTGGGTGGAGGAGTTTTGCAGGGACTGGACTGTGATGCAAAAAGACATGTTTTCATGAGATCTTATTTTTAACATCTTTCCAAGATTCTGTTTCACTCAGACCACATGGCTAAAACAACAAATGCAATAGTAAAATAAAATCGCTGCTTTATTTTTGGAAAATACTCACTACTAAGCCTACCATTAACTGTGAACTGTTAACGTGCTTTATCATGGTTTCAATGTTCCTGTGGCAAAGCTGCATTTAGAAAACAAAGATAACCCTAGTCACACTCCGTCTTTTCTGAAGCACAGATTAAACATGGTATTCTGCTCAACAAGCCCATCACTGTTAAGTAACTCATCAGAAAATAAAGAGGGAATTATCAAATGGGAATTGCCAAGTAATTAATTCTCTGAAGCAGATGACATACAACTATCAAAGGGAGGGGCTTTCCTGCTGGTCATATGTCAGAGGTAGGGCCTACTAAGCTGTAAATAAAAATGCATCTCTCATGTGATAGAGCTACGGGGTTTTTTAACCACCAGTAGCACACTGAAAATAAACATAAAATTCTGTTTAGTGCAATAATCCACTAAAATCTGTTTTAATGTAAGAAGGGGAGGGTTGCTCATGCATACAATGAAATTTCTAACTGTGCTGGATCCGCCTGCTGTTATCGGGGGAAGGCGACACATACAATACAATACCAGAGAGGTGATGTGCTCAGGCACTAGCGAAGAGGAGAAACCCTTTTTCTATCACATTAATTTGAAAAAGCACTCCCTACCGGGCTGCTAGGATGTGACACTGACAATGAACAGCACCACTGGGAAAATATTCATTGGTAGAAACAAACTGAGCATGACAAACAGGAATTATCTTTGTAGTTTTACGTAACCACGTTTCTTCCTAAAAGTGACTCTCAAGTGTTTACATTCACAAGAATATTTAAATACACAAAAAAAACAAAGGCCCAAAATGTGTTATTATTAGGACATTCACCACTGCATTCCAAAACATGGTGTTACACACTATAGGCTTGTCTACACAAACATTTTGTTCACAGCAAGCTGGGGTCTGACTCTATCCCACACCAGCCTGCCATGCATTAACTGGCCCTGTGCACCCTGCTGACACACATTAGCAGTTCATTAATATGTTTTGATTTAGTCCTCTTTAAAACCAGGTGGCATGGTACCAAGGAGGAAGGATTTCAGGTCTCCTCTTCTCCTACAAACATGTTGTCCACCAGTGAAATCCCAGGACCCATTTACCTCAGGTGGCTGATCCTTTTTAACCTTAGCCATAGAGCGCCAAGTTTTTCACAAATGCAAAATAATATGAAATAAAACAACAACAAAATTACGCAGCAGCAGCACCTCCTGTCCCCCCCTCCGCCTATGAGCCAGACCTGCTGCTGGCCGCTTCCGGGGCACAGCGCTGTATCAGAACAGATAGCAACTAGCCTGCCTTAGTTGGGCAGCACCGCTGGCGAGACTTTTAAAGGCCCAGTCGGTGGTGCTGACCAGAGCCACCACGACCCAGTGCCTTCCATTCCACGACCCAGTACTGGGTCGCGACCCGCAATTTGAAAACCACTGAGCTAGACAATGTTACCTTTCCCAGTACTAAACTTTCAAGTTCTATCACTTACAACCCAATTGTGCCTCCATGATGCTCTGACGATGGCAAAAAAAACTCTGCCAATATGGTCCAATGGGAAAAATCATTCTTGATCCAAAACAGGTGACTGGCCAGACCCACCCCACCCTAAATAACACAGCCTCTACACTGCACCCACCTAGGCCTTTCTCATTTCCCAGAACCTACTATTGGGGAAACATTGTCTTAGAATAACTTCACTATTGAGTTAGCCTGGGGTTTTACCCAGCTAACATCCCATCCATCCACACACACACACACAAACTTATCTCTTGAGTCAGGTGGGAGTATGGGTTAGAGCTCAGGTTCTGCTCTCACTCAGGCTGGTAACCCACTCACTTTGCAGTGAGGATGCAGGCTAAACCATTAAAGTGCTGACAGTCCTTCATTGCGTTCCCAAGATTTCCCTGTGTGCCCAGAAGGACAGACAAGTTCTCTCACAATTCACTGGGAAACAATCTTAGAGCAGCTTAGCACAGCGCAGCACAATCAACCATGGAATAAGTTCTCAGGGGCTCTAGCAACACACATGGATTTCTGCACCATCAGTGAGGACACAGTAACACGGGTATGACTGCTCACACCAGCCTAGGCTAACCTGTATGCTCATACCCAGATGCCATCACCCAAGCTAACTCTGCCATGAAGATATACACCCTCCAGGAGCATGCATGTGCAAATCTAATAACATGCAATTATGCAACCTGCACACTTAAAAAGATGAGTGTGTGCACACGGGTGGTGCGGATGTGCAAAATCAGAGAACATTTCCGACATTTTGGTCCTAAAAATAAAAAAAAGGTTCAATGTCACATTAAAACGTATTCTGCCTAACACCTCTGAGATGATAAATGTATTTCTCTAAAGTAAGTTAAAAATGATGGGCCGGATGTTTTCCACTGCCTTGCATCTTGTGTAGTCATTCACATCAATGCAAAGTGGGTAAAAAACACTATCAAATCAGAATGGTAGTGTTTTCATACTCACTTTGCACAAGTGTAAATACACATACAAAGTATAAGACAGTGCAGAATCAGCTCCTTGCTTTGTATACAAACTCATTTATTTACATAAGTTACTACTAAACCTTATATTGTTAAAAGTGAAAGAATTTTTTAAATTGCAGTTTCTTTGTTATTTATGCTGTTCGATTACTTTTTGCTTGTCTTTCAAATTAGAAAAATACAATCAGTGAAGACAGTTTCACTTTCGGGTTCTGAATGTTGCAATGCTGATAAGTCGACCAGTGCAAGAAAATGTTTCTGTGGAATTTCAAAATAAAGAAGCATTGCTATTCATCATCAGTTTTATTAAATCTTTGAAAATTTATATTTGGGGCTATATATAAGTTGACAAATGTCCTTTTAAACCTGGTGTATACATAGCTATTTATGTTACACTGATTTTTATTTTTCAAAAGAGCATTTTCAATTCTTAAAGTCATGGTCAAAACTTCTCTCTCATATATTCCATTAAAAAAGTGACATTGAAAAACATCTTTTTAAAGCAGAAGCAGGAACCCTGAACCATGGCTCAAATCTTGGCTTATGTGACAAGAGAACACGACTTTAGCGTTCCCATCTTAAGCACATCACAAAACTCCACTCAATTTATCTATATCAGAATACCTTCAGACAATTTGGCATGAGACTGGCAGACTTTGTTCAAGAAAGACCTAGGAATGATAGAGCAGAGGTATAGAGTTGTGTGGAGAAGATTGCAAAGTGCTTCCCTGTGAAATGCCAGTCTGCACTGTTAGTTCTTCATTTTCATGTACATTAAATTTACTCCCACACTTACATACAAAACAAACAATTAAAAAATTAAATGTGATTTCCGATTACTATCCAATTATACCTAGTTCAAATCCATCTTCATTTTCCTGGTACTCTTAGCTCAGTCAAAATCTCCTCCACCATCTGTTAGTCCTCCCACCACTATGGCCTTCACATGTAAAAAGAAAAAGCAGAACCAGCCAGTAGAAGAAACACCAACTCTGCACTCTCAAATGGCCAGCAGGGGGCATTAATAACTTCCCCATACAGACAAATCACATTCTCCTTTTACTAAAAATGATTTACATAAACCCTCTGTCTATAAACAAGCTGTAAATGAATATTCAGCATATGTTAGAAACACACCACATTTAAAATCAGCTAAACACATCTTACATAAAAGGGATACCATGTTAAGCAACGAATACCCATAGCTAATGAAACTTCACAAAGTACAGTAAATGGATTGCTACAAGTGAGACAGTTGCTACAGAGTCAACTAGATGTCACAATATGATTAACAGATATCAGATGAATTGAACAGTGGAAAAGATTGAAAGGAAATCTATCTGTTAAAATGTCCAGTATTTCAAACAAAATTCTCTTAGCACAACTGTTTAAAAGGAAATGGAATCATTTGCCTACCTGAAAGGAGGCAGTGCATGCTCTGAACAAACACTAACTCTCCCTATGTTTTTTAGTTTTAGTGAAAATTAATCGAAGACAGGGTTAAAAAAAGCTATTTTAATAACTTTTTTACTCATCCTGATGTCTTTATTCAGGCAAAATGATTATTAAAGTCAGTGCGAGTTTTATCTAATAAGAACAGTACACACTAAAGACTTGATCCTACAAATTCTTAAACGAGTGACTTTACTACTTTACTTGCTGCCATAAATGGTATTATTCATCTGAGTAAAGTTGCCTGTGCTTGTGTTTGTAGAATTAAGCCTAAAGTAAGGACTTCAGGATTTGATCTTACGTGTGTTAAATCAATGGTGCCCAATATTTTGTCCATATGAGGGACACAAAGAGAACATACCATAAGTCACCTAGTTTGCATTTAGTGGTGCAGACTGCAGCAACCCTCCTCCTTGGTAAAATAGTAGAGTAGGAGAGGGCTATGGTCTCAGCTCTCATCTTTGACCTGCGCAACTTGTCTGTGGCCACTGGCCACACCACAGAACTCAGGGTGACCAGACAGCAAAGGTGAAAAATCAGGATGGGATAGGAGGTAATAGGAACCTATATAAGAAAAAGACCCAAAAATCGGGACTGTCCCTATAAAATCGGGACATCTGGTTACCCTAACAGAACTCCATAGGTCACATTCCATCAGTTGCAATGCTGGGGATCCCTGTTAAATCAAATGACAAGGATAATGTCTGTAACCACCCAGCGTCCATCTAGATAACTTTTACATTACTTACTCTGATACACACTGGGCTTGATTTTGATCTCTCTCTGGAGCAAATCAGGAGTAAGCGCTGAAGACAGTGGAATTAAACCAATGTAAAACTGATGTGACTGAAGAAACAAGCCCACTGTATTTTAACAACAAAAACATATTTGGTCTAAGGTCCATTAAGACAACCTTAAGGATTCTGTGTACAAAGAAAGCAGTATTATATTTGTATTATGCCTATGGCTAAGAATCAACTGTATTGGACATAAAGCTATTTTTCTGCAAAATGTTTACTTAACAATTATGATATTGTTTTTAATGCAATCACAGGAAATATCAGACGCTAGAATATTCAAGGTGACTTAGCAACACATTACGGATAATACAATGTGGGCATTCAGAATATACTTAAATTTGATTAATATGCTATAAAGCATTACTTCTTCTAGCTATTAGTTAGGAGCCTTTTCTGTGTAATAATTTCTGTAAACAAAAACAAACAGTTTTACAAAACCCTGAGCTAATTCTGGACAAATGAAGAGCTCTGCGGAAATGTTAATGCCTTGACAAAAAGATTTGTTCCACTTGATCTCCAAGCCAACATCTGCTATCAAGTAAATTTTCTGAAACTGAAGGGTGAAAATGTGTTAGGGTGCTTTATTTGGCAATCTAATTCTCAAAAAGAATAATCCTCCAGAGATGTAGTGGTTACAACCTGACCCCTCCATTCTAAATGATTACTGTAGATCATAAGAGGCATGTCTTTACATGCAACTACATGCTTAGACTACTTCCCTTTAAAGAACAATACCCCATCCAGCAGTCACAATAAAATGTAAATTTATGTACTGCACACTTCACTATGACATACTGTATACATTAAAAAATTATTCCACTACAGAGACTTTCTGATCAGCTTTTCATCAACAGAATACGATAGTAACTCAGTTTTCTGGCTTTAATAAAAACAAAAAACGTACTTTCAGTTTCTGAATCTAATTCCCCAGCTTAATTTTCCATATCACTTAAAAGAACAGCCTATTTTCTTCCTGCAACCTTTATATTTTTGTTACCATTAGCAGCATAACCAATCCCAAGTTCTTAAAAATCATGAGTCAGGGGCATGAGATAGGCTTAAAAACCATGAGACTCAAATAAATAAGAACATTTGGGTTCTTTTTATTTGCAGTCTGATTGACCCCTAAAGGCTCAACAGATTTTCAAGCTCTTCTCCACAAACATATGAGGTACAACCTTACTTTTAAAGTTTGGGAGGGGGGGCGGGGGAGGAGAGAAAAGAACTAAAAGCTGAGATTGTCCTGTAATCACATCACTGCAGAACCTGGCGATATAAGCAAATCAGCAAGGATCACAAGACTTGCAATAAAATCATGAGAGTTGACAACACTGCTTAAACCAGAGTAAAAGAAAGACTTGGGTATGTCACTAGTGCCTAGTTATCCATGGTTTTAAGCAGGGCCAGCCCTAGACCAAATGCACCCTAGACAAGCAGTGTCTTTGGCACACCACCCTCTTTCCCTCCACCATTTGTTAAACTTTTGAATACTTTATACCACCCCGAGCCTAGCACCCCAAAGCCCTGTACCCCAGACAATCACCTCCCCCTAAATCCAGCCCTGGTTTTAATGGAGAATCTGTATGCTTTCTACACAGGAGGAAATCAGGAAGTTGAAAAAGGCAAAGAGTCTGCAAGCAACACAACCCACAACAGCAAAACAAAAATTGCCAATAAAAGTACAGGATGGATTTCCATTATTTTAAGCATGCCAGGTTATGACAAATCTCAAAGGATGAAAGCTTTTTATACATCTCATAATCTTTTAGTAACCAAATACATTTTGACCTAAGGTGAGATAAGAACCACTGATCTGCAATGCAGCATCCTACAAGGCTGAGATTTGAGACACAGGTAATATGATTTGCTGACTTGGGTAATACCATAATAGTTGTTATTTATTTATACCCCCCCCCCCATTCCTGGTCATGTTGAGGTAGAATAATTTTGTGTAAAATGAATTATAAAAACATTTTAAGGTGTCCAGGTTTGCCAAAAGGAAGGGCAGTGTACACTCAGGAGAGAAATAAAAAACATTAAATCCTCACCTTGTTCACAAAGCATCTCTCTATGTGAAGACAAAAATGATGGTCGTCACTGTTCTATGGGGGCGAAGAAGAAATTCACACCTTAAACTGCTTCCTCATCTGGCTTCGCCGGCAATGTGATTGTTGATCTAGAAGTTGAGGAGATGAAAACCAAAATGAAAAAAAAAATCAGTTAAAACCCAACCAACTTAGCAGTGGCCATACAAGTGCCAAAATATTCCTGTGAAGATTGTGAGGGGTTCTATCCAGAGCAGAATCATTCATAATACTCCGGGTCAATAACATCAAAAGATTACAGAGTTGTGTCTGAGTTTGAGTTACAGAAGGATGGAAATTCACTTCCAGCAAATGACACAACTAGAGTGAAAACCCGGACTCAGAACAACAAGCCTGTATTCAAAAAGCCCATTGGTAAGTGTGCTGTTCATGTCTTACACCAGCTTGAGCCTATCAGGGACATTTATGATCTTCACTGGCTCACTAGTACATCTTCATGAAACACAAAAAATATCTACATTTCATGGGTGTCCAAAAAGACAAGTCATTCATGCACAATGTAGCTGAAATTACTAAGGATGTGCACTCACATGTGTACCTATTCTTGTGTGTGTTCGTACACGGCCACTCTTCCTGCCAGCAGCTATGACACAGATGTGCACTGTCTATTGCAGGCTGGGACTAAGGAGCATATGGTTCTGAGGAACTGACATGTGGCAGAGACCACAGCCCATTTATTGTGTCTCTATGTGCTTTCCAAAATGTGATATTGGTGAGATCAGAAAACGTAAGTCAGTTGTGATGACAGTCTTCACTGGCAGCAGAACACAATTTCTTTGAGAGGCATCATCCAAAAAGCAGACCATATTAAGGGAACCTAGATAAAAAAGTATTACATTTTGTGGCATTTCCCCAGTTCTATCGTCTTAATCCTGGCATGCTGGAAATAATGCATTTTACTGGAAATTCCCAGATAATATAAACAGAAAGTACATTATGACAGAAATATTTTTCTAATTCTATATTTTTAATCATTAAAAATTACAGGGAGCCAGCATCACAATTCTGCTGACATCACATATCAAAGAAAATATGTTTTGCTTTTTCACTTGGAACCTCACCAAATATTTTTTGTCACTCTTTACCAGGACTACTATTCCTCTGTCTTGTGGCAGTTTTGTGTTTGAGTTTGAGAGCATACTTATGGCCCCTGTTCATCCAAGGACCTGCACACACATTTAACTTTATGCCAGTACTTAAATCCATCCTTATTCAGCAAAGCACTTGCAGGATTTAAGCATGTGCTAAAGTGTTTTTCTGGATTGGGGCCAATAACACATTCATGCACATAGCTATTCATAGTAGAATACAAAACTATCACACAATATAGTTGTAGGAGAAAATATAGTAAAGTAATAGCTGAATAACGAATACACTAAGCTCAAGAAGAAACCAGACTTACTTGTCTAGTTTCTGTAACTTCCAAATACACCTTTGTCTGCAGAGTTGTTAAAATTAAAAAAAAAAAAAGTATGCAAAATAAATCTCAGCTAAATCAAAATGTTATCACCTTAAACTTTTTCCCCACATTTTTTAAAATGTATGACTTTTGAATATATGTTACATGCCAGAGCCCAAAAACGTGTTGTGTGTGTTTGTTCTCCCTGTCCAAAGATAAATATACTAATTTGTCTCACTCAAAGTTCTGCATAAGGTAAAATTAAATGACCAAGTCAATATTCTCAGTTTTAAAAGCTTAGTGTATTAAATTTCTTAGATGCAAAATTCACTGGCATAGAGCACACCATTTCTTGGATCTGACATGCTTTCCTATACTAAGCCTGCTGTACTTCTGTTTGTCATGCTCATTACATTTTGATTTGTTAAAGTAGACCTGGTTATAGCAGTCTCAGCAGAGAACTCCAGCTGAAGTTGTTCTCTGAACTGATTAAGTTGCATGAACTCTACCTGAAAAATCTTCCACAATAGTTAATCACTCAAAAACCTGTATGATCAGCTAACAGCCTCATAGTGGGCTGTCTTATATTCTGAACTACAGTTGAAACCAGGGTACATTTCAAACCACATACGCCATTTTTATATACATTTTTTAAACCAAAATATACCTTGTTACTACACCTATTCGCAGACCACAGCAAAAGCATTATACTGTATGAGTAGCAATACAAACATAGTGGGTTACTCCTGCTCCCTTTGAAGTTAATGAGAGTTTTGCCATTGAATTTCAGTGGGAGGAGGATCAGCTCCTGAGTTTTGATTCTCTAGATATACTACTAATATAAACTATTTTCATATTTCAAGTAATTAGATGCTTTTCAATTGGCTGCATTTAACGGTCTATTTTTTTAAAAATCAAGATGTAACAAGGTTATCGGAGAGATTACAAAAAGTGCTTTTTTTCTCGGAAGCAAAGGAAATTCAGGCTTGTTTTAAAAGATCCTTTAAAAATCACACCATTTTTGTCAAGCTTTTTTACACTGAAATCCAGGGGGAAAATTGTTTTTCACAAGTTCATATAACGCATTTTTAAAAATACTTACTCTGCAATGCTGTGAGCCACATTATAAGCAATTAGTATAAGAAGCATGATGCAGTACAAAGGATCGTACAAACGGCAGGAGTCAGTTTGTATGGTTATTTGACTTTCTCCAGTCCCATTTTCCTAATCCCCGCCATATCTAGCCCAAAACCAAAATGACTGATGAATGTTGTACAAAGATGATGATACAACACCCTTATTTTACACACACATAAAAAGGAAGGAAGGAAAAAAAAAAAAAAGAAAAGCCCAAATCTGCCAGTGCATTAAAGAGTTGCACTTAGAGTGAGAAACTGTTCATGAACTTCCCCATGAGAAGAAATTCCTCTGCTTGGCAGACAGACAGAAACCTGCAGGCTCAGTTACACTGCAGCTGGGATTGTGAGCTGGCAGGTAGTGCAAGATTTGACCCACGGACAGGCATTACTCTTCTTGTTACCTTCTCCAGGCTCGTACTTCAACGCGAGAGCTATTAAAATGCCTGTTTTATTATTATATTTTTTGGATACTATTAAGCTCCAGCAGTTAAGGGCCTGATCCTGAGAGGTGTGGAGTACTGAACCATTGGGAATTGTGCATACGCGGCCCTGCTCAGAATCAAGCCATTAAAGCCAGAGGTCTAAATTCACCACTGGTGTAACTGGGAGAAACATGAATGGAGATGTTAGCCACTTCTGCAAGTGGTGAATTCAGCTCCTCCAGCATCATTCTGAAGTCCTCACTCAGACAAAACTCCCACTCCAGTCAATAGCAGTTTTGCCTAAGAAAGGTGTAATAAAGACTTCATGGTTACACGCAACAGGACAGATTCTGAGCTCTAGTACTTTAAATGTGTCCCACTGGAATCACTCCAGATTTACACCAGTACAAAAGAGAGCCACATTTGGCCCATTTTTTTAAAAAAAAATATATTATTTCTTAAGAGACTAATGTAATAGTGTAGTATTCAAACATGGACATTAAAGACAAAAATATTCCTCAGTTAAATGTATTCTTAAATCGCAGTAAACAACCTGAAGCTCTTTATATTCTTAAAGTGCACTTTTTGCACTGGAGAAAAATGTATTATAAACATTGAAGCAAAAGGCCTTCAACTGTATGCGATGATGAAAAACATATCTTCTGAAGTAGTATGAAAACAAATGTGAAAGAGCTTACTGTTATCAGAAACAAAACTAACCAGTATTGAGTCTGTCACAGATAAAATAGCCTTGGGTTTTTAGTTGGTTTTATTATAGTATATATACACACCCTATGTTTTTGCAAGGTGAAAATGTAAATTCAATACCAAATAAAACATATCTGAGGCCCTGAGCCTACTAAGAATTATGGACATGGTTAACTTAATTCACTATCCGTTAAGTAATAATGATAATGTGAATTATCAGTGACTTAAATTATATTAGTCAGAGCATGTCAAGTTAAGCAACATGTATATTATGGCAGGTTTGGAACCTACAATATTAACTCTTTTAATAGTGATATTTTCACAACTTCATACATATGATTTCAACCTTCAAATGGTTAAACGCCCAACAAATCAAAAGCACCAGATTGCAAAAGAAGCTTTCAGATATGCTTGGGAAAGACTTTTAAAAATTAACAAAACATTTGTTGATTCATTAACAATAAACAGGGTGGAACTAGTAGAACGATTTCACTAGCTAACTAAATATATTTGCATACTCTGCACACATGTAAAATCTCACAGTCCAGTGCTGTAACAGCTCAGAAGTATCTCTCATAAAAGTTCAGTGGTTAGGAAATGTCATAATATGCTTAAATATTCTCCAAGAAGACATAGAAGTGAGCTGCACATTTATGTCCAACATAAATACTGTACATACGCCACTTGAGGTAGCCCAGTCACAAGACAAACACACCTGAATGGACAATGAATACTGTCTGTTACCATGGCAGCCTGATCTAATTACATGACTGATCAGGGCTAGAGTAAGTGCACTGAAAACCTATAGCACTGACATGTATCTACATGACGAGAGACAGACAGACAGAGTTGAAGAGAACCTATGAACCTTTGCCTTCTATAAACGATGATGAGATTAAAGCCATCCATTTAAAAGAATTGCTCCATGAAAAATATTGGGCCATTTTCATGAACAAATTGGAGGGCAATACTATAAAATCATAACTTACTGTTAAAAGGTACCTTGCAGCATCTCAAAAAATAACTATAGTGGGATATTTTTTTCTGTCACTCTCAATTATCTCTCCCTCATTCATAACCCTTGCTCCACAGAGCTATAAAACTGAACTGTCTTCACCACCCAAACAAACAGAGCTACATTAACATGAAATCTGAATTTTCCCTTAACTGAAGGTTACATCAGAAGCTAAAATGAAAAGACCTTGACTTCTCTAACATATCAGCAAAGTAACTGGCTATGCCTGAACACATCTGACATGTAACTAACCAATACTGCATAACATATATAACAATGATCATTAAATATTAAATATAACTTGCATTATGAAATATGCATTTCTTTATCATATGAAACAAAATGTTTCAAAAACTAAGGTAATCCACATTCACAATTCCTTATTTGTACATAAAGAATATTTGTAGGAAACAGCTGTTTACATTATTATGTTAATTTCTGGGACATAATAAGGAATGCTTCAATTTTTGCTAATTGTATCCGGAGTCCAGGATCACAGGGGAGAGATGCAGTTTGGAGCCCCTATTGCACAGCATACGGTAAACAAAATAAAAATAGCTTGGCGTTCTTCTTATCCACATAGTACATTATATAATCGGCTTCGGACTTGTTTTCTTTCTATTATTACTCTTCAGTAATTTCCCCCACCTTCAATGGCATGGAAACAGTTCCCAATCCCGTCTTTTTATTATCATCATCACCACTACTACTGAAGGAGTCAATGTTTTCTAACAAATTTTAGGTTAATCTCTAATAGTCTTAGAAATTATTATATTCCTTGATTGGTTTGTATGTACTAAATAAATGATTATTCTGTTACTGTTTTATTTAAAAACCAACCCAAACAAGGGGAGCTCAGAGTCAAGAGAGCAATGCCTACCTGCAACATAAATTAAAGAGAATGCAGCAGCCCCAGACACAATCAGAAATGTAGAGGAAAAAATATTGCTATATCCAAGGATAATCACATCAATTCTTTAGCACCAGAGGCTGTTGCTAATCCCCCCTGAAGAAGCTAAATGGTCTCTTTGCTTTTAGCCAGCCCCAGATCTCTCTCCCTGGCAGGGAATGGAGGAGGGTGAGAGCAGGAGAGGCTCTGCAGACAGTGTGAAGGGGGAAAATGGGACACCCAGGCCTTCCCTGACCCCCGGCACTAGCCCTCCTCACTCACTGCTGGAAGCGCCAGCTGGTGTCTCCAGCCGGCCTGGGTCGTGAGTGCAGCGTAGTGGATCCGCTGCTGAGCGCATTCCCTGTCCCAGCGCCGCCTCTTCCCCCTCCTCCTCGCTTCATTCACCCCTCCGGCAGCCACCCTGACCCAGCCCGTACTACACAGCCCAGCACGGGCTGGCCCGGCCGGCGGCAAAGCCGCCCCCGCCGCAGCCCGCACAAACCCGCTGTCATGCAAAACTCCAGCCGCTCTCACTTGCCTCCGCGCCAGCTAATGCACCAGGGGCAGCCACAGCCAGAGCCCGGCAGCAGCAGAGCGAGTGTGAAAACGCCACCCCTCCCCAGCGCGCGCACACACACACATACACGCGTCCTCTCTCCTCCCAGTTGCAGGGGGAGGGGGGAGTGAAAGCAACCCAGACACAGGGGCTACGGCTGTCTCCTTGCCTGTACCCCCTCCTTTCCCCTGCCTCCTTCTCCCCCGGAAGACATTTCTTGCATGCACATAGTGCAACGAATTCCAGCCACCCCCCAATGTCCCTCCAGCTCCCCCCAGGATCGCAAAGCCATTTTCTGGCCTCCAGCCTTCCCAGGGCTGGGCTCCCGGGCTGGGCTGCAGGAAGGCTGAAGCCCCGCTTTGGGGTGGCTCGTCCAGTCCTCCACGGTGTTTCTCCAGCTGGAAAGTGCTGGAGGTTTTCAGTCGAAAGGAGGACAGAAGCCGGGGAAGCAAAAAGCAGAGAAGGAATAAAAAGCCACTTACTGCCAAGTGTCAAGGGAGGTGGGGGCAGACAGAGAGACACACACACTGTCTTGCTAGCTGATCACAGGGCTTGGGGGCGGGGGGGTTATGTTGGTTGTCTTTTTTTCTCTCTCTCTCTCTCTCCTTCCCCCTGCAGTGACACAGGTCCTGGATGTCTCCACCACTGTAGTAGAAATGATGTCTGCAGTACAGCGCTCTCTCTCCCCCACTCCTCTCTCTCCAGTATGTAAATGTGTAATAGAAGCCAAATATGGAGCAGTTGGCTGCCTCTGCAACAGCTCAAGGATCCTACTTCATGCAAAAGGGACGGGGGAAGGGAGGAGAGGAGGAGGAGGCGGCACGGCAACACTTTGGCAGGCGGCCAAGAGAGCCACACAGATTATTGCATACGCACCACAGAGCCGGGCCAAGCCAGTCTTAACCCTTTACACGGCTTCTGCCCAGTTACGGGAAGAAAGGGGAGGGCGGGGGAAATGCGGTGGGGTTTGTTGGTGTTTCTTCCCCCACTTCAAAAGGCAACGTTTGCCCTCAAAAGCACAATTAAAATAACACTGATCATCCCCTGAGCTTCTCTAAAGACGCGCATCTTCGGGATCTCAGAGCGCTCTGCAAACAGTAATGAAGGTGACCAAGAGATTCACTTGTTTCATAGAAGAGAGCCCACTAGGGATGCCTGCTGTCCTTTGGAAATGGCCGAGTGCTAATTTAGGGAACTCCTGAAGATCAGCCACTCATTCTTTCACCATGAGGCCTTGAGGGGATCATTTTCCTAATTAGTATTAGTCTTCCAGGGACAAATCCTCAACTCCTATTTGAGTTGCTTGGCAAAAGGTGCCTACCACCTAGGCGGAAGTCGAACAGAAGAAGAAACATACCTTTAGGAAATTCACCTACAGAAGTGTCGATCTGGATCAGCTCCTCGATATGTCCTACGAGCAGCTGATGCAGCTGTACAGCGCTCGCCAGAGCAGGCGTCTGAACCACGGCCTGCGTCGTAAGCAGCATTCCCTCCTGAAGCGCCTTCACAAGGCAAAGAAGGTGGGATCTCCCATGGAGAAGCCAGAGGTAGCCAAAACTCACCTGTGCGACATGATCATTCTCCCCAAGATGGTGGGCAGCATGGTTGGCATATACAACGGCAAAACCTTCAACCAGGTGGAAATCAAGTCCGAGATGATTGGCACTACCCGGGTGAGTTCTCCATCACTTACAAGCCAGTGAAACATGGCAGACCTGGTATTGGTGCCACCCGCTCATCTAGGTTCATTCCTCTGAGGTAAATGATGCTTCAGGAAAATGTTTTCTATATGTAAATAAAGAAAATGCTCCTGCCCTAAAAAAAAAAAATCAAGTCCCAAATGACCTTTACTCAGATCCCTTATTAAACAGCAAGGCAGCAGGTAGATTTGGACCTTGTATAAACAGATACCTTTGGGTGCTGACCACCTTTCCGGACTCCCTGATATGCACTGTGCCAATTACACTTATTCTGAGGCTGAACCTCTCCCAACTATTTATTCCCCAAAGTAGAGCAACTTACCTCTCCTCTCTTGTGTCTGAGGAAGTGGGTATTCATCCACGAAAGCTTATGCTCCAACATATCTGTTAGTCTATAAGGTGTCACAGGACTCTTTGTTGCTTTTTACAGAACCAGACTAATGCGGCTACCCCTCTGGTACTGTACCTCTCCATGATACTCTGGCCTCCGCTTGTTGCCCAGTTCTATCCTCCTGAAAAAATGACACAGGCCTCAAGGGCTCCATTACCATAGGTTGGGGTGTGGGGGGAGTAACACATTTAGATGCAAGAGTCAAAAAGAATGTCCTCTCTGCTGACCCTTAGGCTGGATTCCTAGAGAAAAACACAAGAGAAAGAAACTTCAGTTAACAAGAAAGGAACAGAATAGCAAAATTAAAACAAAAAGTGTTATTGAAGAAATGAATAAAATCAAGTTCCACACCTTCAAGGGCACCAGGGCTGTGTGTGTGTATGTGTGTGTGTGTGTGTTTGTTGTAATATACACTAAGCCCACTGGCATGGCAGTGGGGTCCTAAAGGAGCTACTGACTCTCTGCTTGGGCATCAGCACATATGAGGGCATAATGTGAGAACCTCTTTCTTAGCTGACACACTGGGGATTGAACCAAAGGCATGAGCTGATACAGTTTGAGATAAAGCTCTCTAGCTGGAGGTATAAAAACCAAAGGCCTCTCTAGATACAGGCAACCTAGGCACCTGCCTAGGGTGGCAGATCTGACCTGGTAGCCCCCTGTCATGATGACGACGTGACTGGGCCAAGCCTGAGTGGCGCTGTGACCCTATGCCAGGGTGCAATGCCACTTGCTCAGATTTGGCCTGGCTGCTCCTCCATCATGATGGAGGGGCGTCTGGGCCAAATTTGAGTGATGTGGAAGGTGGCACGTTGACATGTTGCTTAGGGTGGTAGACTGCCTTAAACAGCCTTGGATAACAACTCATTTCATCTTTGGATCAGCACAGATGGAGACTAGTAACACACTTACCAGTGGGTTTCAATACCAGGGTTACAACATGCACAAGACAGATTCTGATCCAGAACAAAACCATTCAAAGTGGGCAATGGGGCAAACTCAAAACTGACATTATGCACATGCTTCCAGGGAACTGTGCTGGGCATTGTGGGATGAGTGCAATGATCCACAGGCCATGCAATGCTTGTAGGGAGTGCTGTGCGTGGATGCTGAGCACTGCTTGTATCCAAAATAGGGTGACTAGTGTTGACACTCTGCAGGGCTGCAACTTGTACCAGTTCCCTCACACCAGGGCAAATTACAAATGGCAGTTTTCTAGTGTAGACACACCCCAGGTGTTGGTGAAGTGTTTCTATAATCTTAGTGGCTACATGCACAAAAAAAAATCACGACTCTAAACTGTCAGTTTCTGTGGACGGATCTGCAAGGTAATTCGTTATAAAAATAAATATGTTGCATAATTATACTATAAGAGCTGAAAAGAATGTAGTAATAACATTGTACGAGTCAGTAGTTTTGATCAAGAGGCAATAGAATAGCGTATACTGTATATAGCATAGCTTTATAATGCATAAAATCCTTTATTATTACAATGACTAAAACTTTACTTAAAGATTCCATCATATGTAACCTGATGACATTTTCTATTTTATGAGTGCTTTGGGGAAAGGAAACAGCAACAGGCCAAGACATTTGGAGAGACATGCAACTCAGCACCTCAAAGTAGTGAATCTGCAACAGCAGCAGCCAAGCAGACATCAACATCATCCTCACCCCGCTAATGCAAGATTCATTGATTGAATCAAAGGGAGGGAGGGAGGGAGGGAGTGTGGATTACTGAAAATCAAGTGAAAGCTCTAGTCAGTTCTTAAAGTGGTCTGAAAAAGTGGGGTGGGGGAGGTCTATTATAATCTGGGAGCAGCAGCTTTGGCAAGAACCGTGCTTAAAATGCACCCCTCAGTGACCTGACTTGATTAAAACAATATTTTTTTTTTTTTGGCTGGGTCTGCAACCCCTTGCAATCCCTAATCCCATACACTCACTTTAAGCACTGCCTCTAGTGACACTTCAACCCCTTCATCCGGGCACAGTTTTGAATATGCTGCATTCCCCCATTACCTTTTTTATTTCTCTAGTTCAGGATGTTACCTCAGTAGAAAGGAATCTCTCATTCTATGTTCATCTTGCCAACAGGTGTGGCACACGCAGAGAAATAGAAGCCATGTTCATGCTGAAGCAAGCTCAGGGCAACCTTCTTCTTTGCAGCAGATAAACATAAGAGCCCTGTGTATACCTCTACTATTTGGCTATAGAGTTTACTGCAAAAACTTTGCCGCAGAATTGTGCTCCAGAACCTAAGCTTCTAAATCTCTCTTTATATTTCTAGCCATCATGGATTGATGCATAAACTGATGCAGTGTTGTCATCCTGAATCTGCAGATAGCCTTAAAGCAGGCTTCGGGAGGTGCCATAAATCCAAACTGCCAGGTGGCAGAAATTCCAACAGTTCCTTACTTAACTGCTGTTCCTTCACCATCTTCTGACAAATTCTCTGGGGCACTTATAAGCTGTCATCACAAAAACCTTTAGCATACCAAAACTAAAAAATAGGAAGACAGCTTAAAATAAACTGAATTTAATGCTAACATAAATAAGCTACTGCACTGATCGTATTATTAATTATTATATGTAATGGATTACACAGCTACATTAAAAAAAGCTGCAGCTGAATTTGCAGCTTCCTCAGCAACCAGGAATTTTGCCACAGAGCACAGGTCCAAGTTGCCATGAAGTACAAGAACCCATAATTAATGCAGAGGAGCTGGGAGGCGGGGACATAATGTGACCTTTTCCAGACAACTGGCACAAAAGGCCCAATTAATCCTTCAGTCTTTATTCAGGCAAAATGCCCTGTCGACTTCAGCTGGGAGTTTTGATAGAGTAAGAAGTGCAGAACTCACCCTCAAGACAGGCGGAGTCATTTGCTTCAGAAAATGAACATTAACAGCTTCAGGATGAAGACTGAGTGGACAACTTTGCTCCTCCAGCACAGTGGAACTTTCTATAGTCAGTGTAGGAAACAGAGTTTTGTCTGTGCAGTAGTCAGAGCTTTCTCAGGGGCTGGTCAAAGACTGTGGAATGAACTCCCCCAAGAACTAAGGACCATCACAAGCCTCACTGCTCTCCACTCTAAATGTAAGGCACACTTCCCTGAGTTTGCCTCTCTCACATCAACATAGCAGCGAGTGTGTGTATATATATATATATATTGTTTTTAAAGATACAAAAACACTGTGTTGCACACACTTCTGCCTCTGGGAAGAGGATGAGAGAAGAAACTTGCAATAGATGTTAGTCACATTGCTTAATGCACTACTGAAAGGTGCTTAGATACCGAGGGGACGAGTGCAGTATAAGAACCTATGTAGTACAGAATAGCCTACATCTGAACAGACATCAGGTATTTTATTTACCTCTTATGATATGCTACAGATGACATGACTTCCTACTGAATTCATTCATGACTAGAGGATATTAATCAATTTGATATACAAGATACACAGTGCCCAGAAAAAACCTTGTGTCAACATGCTGGTTGTAATGTGTCATCTACAGTATATATTTTACACATCTAATAATGACAAATGGGAAAATGAGAGGCATAAGATGACTGGATTTTTTTAAATATAGTTTTTAAAATTCAAACATGCACAAGTTATTTCAGCTCCTTCCAGGGAAGTAGACAAGTGATTATTCTTCACACTCAGCACATCTTTAAGTTTAAAATAATTGATTATTAGAGTCTAAATTTTAGGTCTGCCATAAAATGACGTTGTTAGTCTCATTACAGCCTCTAGTGGACGGTAGTAATCCACTTCACAGAGCTGTCACACACTTTTGCTTCAGATGACAGGCATGATCAAAGTAGAGGTTAGTATGAGAAAGCATAAACACACAATCATTCTCACCCTATGGCAAAAATGGAGTTCTGAATAAGAGCAAAGGTTTGTTGGCATTGGGCGATACAAGGTTTAGGATTTGTGCAACCTTTAGATAATATTACTGGTTTGTGAATAAACTGAGAACTTCTGCTATTCATTTCAATTTCAGACAGCTTTCATAAAAAAAAACCCCTAAATTCATCTCAAATATTTTTATAACACAAAATATTGGTTACCATGTTTTTGGCTTAAGTAAGATGTTTTTATTCCAACTCGTAATATGCTGACTATCCAATCCACCTCCTGTCTATTTTTATCCCTCTTGCATTCAGATAATTTTTGCTAAAGTAATTTTATTATTCTTGCACAGACATATGTAGTTGATTTAAGTTATTTTAGCAGCTATAACAAATCATAATTTAGATTAGAGATGGCCAATTAATTTTCCCTCAAGGAAGCTAAATATGTAGCTCACCTAAACAATCAAATATTTAAAATATGTTCCTTTACTTTACTTGGAGCATCATAAAATATGACTAAAATATTTATTTTATTGAGCATTAGCATAAACCCTAAACATATTTCCTGTTGGAACTCAAATACTGATTATTTTTTCTCCAGAGCACTAAATGACTTTTTTCAGATGGCAAAATATTCAATTCCAAGTCATAGAGAGCCGACACTGGCAAAGGCATCTCAAATTAACATTGAATTGAGAGCATAGCATTCATAAATCAGTAAGCAAATGTGTAGTATTACAATACTATTCAAAGAGAAAAGTATGGTGTAAATCCTGAAGTCCTTCACAGGCAAGACTCATTGAAGCCGAAAGCAAGGAAATTCAGAGTTAAGGCTGACATTTTTTACCTTACCCAATGAACCTAGGTATTGCGGAAGTCTCTGAACAATAACTCATTCTACATGTATGTGATGGAATATTTAGGTACAAGAATGTTTCATTCTTATTTCTCTCAGTTTTAAAGGAAGCTATCAAGTCCCGTTCTGCCCCCCCACCCCCTCCACTCCCCCAAACACTAGCTTCATTGGGCCTAAACTGAAGGTAGCAAACTTCAAACTGGAAATAAGGTTTCTTTCTTTTTCTTTTCTTTTTTTTTTTAAATATGGAGGATAATGAACCACTGGAACAATTTGCCATAGGAAATCAGTAAATTATCCATCCCTGGAAGTTCTTAAATCTAGACTGGTCTCTCTAAAGAACATGGTCTAGTTCAGGCAAGTCTTTGGAACTGATGCAGGAATTGCTGGGTGATGTTCTATGGCTTATGTTATGCAGCAGGTCACACTAGATGAGCACATTGGGCCCTTCTGACCTTAAAATCTATGACAATCTATGAAAAGTGATGAGTGCCTCCTCAGAGGTGGTGTGTGTCATCAGCTTCTATTAAAGGCCATGGAGATGTAGCCTTCCAAAGCCAAGATGCCACTTCAAATCCAGCCCAGGGTCCTGACTCAGCAAGGTGCTGAGCATGTTCAACTCCCTCTGAAGTCAATGGGAGTGAGGGTCAATTGAAGATACTCAGTGTCTCTCAGGAGGCACTGAGCACTTTGCAGGATCAATCCCCTAGTGAGCTGTAACTAGACACTACGTCCTACGTGAGGCGAGTTGACGGTCTCAGTCCAGTTCCTAGTGGAAAGGTATCCAAGTAACATAACTGACACCATTAGACAAAGTGGGTGAGGTAATATTTTTTATGGGACCAACTTCTGTCGGAGAGAGAGACAAGCTTTCAAGCAACACAGAGCTCTTCCTCAGATATTACTTCACCCACTTTGTCTGTCTAATATCCTGGGACCGACATAGCTACAGCAACACTCCATACAACTGACACTGTTGGCAGTCTCAGCAAAAAGGTCAAGGAACTAATGGAAATTAAACTACCTTCTTATCCCTTGAAGTAGACCCTCTGTAATGGGGTTAAAGTACATTGGGAAGACAGAGTGGGGAAGCTTGCCGTACCTGTTCTGTGGAAATTATTATTTTAGCTTCCAGGACTGTCAAGCCAGCATGTTAGCAAGAATTAATAGTCACTTAAATTTACACAAGGGACTTTGGAAGACTGCAGGGTACTGATCATCCCCCTGGAAAGTGCTGGGGACAGTCAGCTCCCACTGATTTCAGCTAGAGGTAAGGGCTCTCAGGTCCTTCTCCTGAGACATGTAGCACCTTCTCATCAAATCATACCATGTGAAAAGAAGTTTTTATCTGCAAATTCTCTTGCCTGTTTTTCTGTTGGTTACTAGTGAGCTGGTCTACTCTAGACAGATTAGATTAGCAGCTAGCTATCTGATATTAGGATTGGGAAATAACACAACATTTTTTAACATATTTTATTGGTGTGCAGTACATGTGGGCTCTAAAGTTGGTTACAATCTGCCTAGTAAATACTGTACATGTTTTGATAAGCATATTAATTTGGGGGAAAACAAGGTACAGTTCACCTGTCTGAGCAGATCTAGTACTTTGAAAGTGTGGATTTTTGCCACAATAGACCATAATGGTTCCAACAGAGCAGTTCTGGTCTGCTGAACAAATCCTTCCAACTTCATGGATCATTGACCTAAGAGACCTTCAGAGTTATGCTCCACTGTGTCAAGCCAACTGCCACGTATGCACATTTTGTCCATATACTAGAAATCCTGATGATATTTTTTGTTGCGAAACATTTCAACATATGCACAAACACCAGTTTCTAAACCTTACTATAGACACTTCTAATTTTAATTTTTTGAATTAATCATGGGCCCATGCTGTGAAGTTCACATCCAAATCCAGAATTAAAGTTTACCAAATTCAGTCAGAACATGGAGATCTGGGCTTTTGCCTTGGACTCATTACAGAGAGAGAGGGGTCCACACCAGTTGTAGTCCAGGCCCATTTCTATTTTGTGCCTATCTTTTTGTTGCATTGTCAAACAGAACAAGCAATGTGTAGCGTGCTGAAAACCAGAAAGGTCAGAACTATAGGAATCATTTATACAGATATGAATATGCCATTTTCATTCCCAACAGGTATAATATAACATAAATCTGCTGCCACCAGACCTATAAGAGTAGCCAGTATGAGGGCTACAAAAACAAAAACTTAAATCAGGGCTCAGCCTTCACAAATATAAATGTGGGATGAACATATCACCTTACCCATTTAAGCTTGGTTCTCAGCCAGGGTCGAATTTCTCATGTAACACCAGGATCACAACTCTGACAGTAGCACAGTGGAAGAGAGAACCCTTTAGTTTGGACTCTTTGATGAAGAATCCTGAGTGTAGTAGACTCCAGCCACCCCAATGTCATTCCCTCCCTTTAGAGGTTGCAGATTTTTTCACTTCTGTGTGGTCTGAGTGAAGTTGCCAAACAGTTTGAACCAGCCTGGTTTATAGTAAAACAAGATGTATCAAGAAAAGAGACAGGAAGTCCTATTAAAACAATAGAAATTATATGTAAAACAGACCAGTCTGAAGTTCTGTAAAAGTTTAAGAGTTTGTCTACTCAGAAAAGTTACTCAGAACTAAGGCAGGGTGTGAATTTAAAGTGGCCTAGTTATTCTAGAGTAACTATGTGTAGACAAGCCCTAAACTAGTTTTGAACTAATTTGAGTCACTAGATCTCCTGTAACTCTGCCAGAGGCTCTGGATCTATTCCAGGAGCGGGTGGGTGAGGTTCTGTGGCCTGCAATGTGCAGGAGGTCAGAGTAGATGATCATGATGGCCACTTCTGACCTTAAATTCTATGAGAGTGCCCATTATTTCTTCAGCTTCCCCTGTTCTGTCTCTCTGCTTTAGTAGATCAGCATGTCAGAGACCCAATCTCTGGTTGGAGATATGCCAATCTCCTAGAACTGGAAGGGACCTTGAAAGGTCATTGAGCCCAGCCCAGCCCAGCCCAGCCCCCGGCCTTCATTAGCAGGACCAAGTGCTGATTTCTGCCCCAGATGGCCCCCTGGGTTTAGCAGGCCAATGCTCAAACCATTGAGCTATCCCTTCCCACCCCCAACCTCTAATCTGAGGGCAGGCACCATTCCCTTCCCGTATCAGGTGTCTTGTGTCTCCTTCCTCCACACACCCTTGTCTTGCTGGAGTTCCCCAGTTATATCTTTCAGGTTACTTTGAACTTACTGCTCCCATGCTTATCCTCATAGGATATTTATTTTATTCATTGACCCATTTGGATTTAAAATAATAAAAATATGCCTATCCAAGGATCTAGGCATTCCAGCACCTAATTAATAATACAGTACAATCTCAGCAGTGTTAAAGCAACCATTTCAACAAGAACTCAGCCAGGCACCTATAGAACACCACTACCATCATCATCATCATGAGAAGCATACTTTACACCCTCTCTAAAATTCTCTCAAGCAGGCCCAGAAGATCTGGAAATTGGGGCTATTTCAGACTAAGGGGAGGAGCAAGTCCCAGAGTGGATGGAGTTTTCACAGAGAGGATCCTGCTAGTGGCTCCTGCCCTTTTATAGCCAGGGGGATCCAGCTCGAGTGCCCCTTCTGATCACAGCTGTGGCAGCATGGGCCAGGGAGAGAGGCAGTCCCTCAGCATCTATAACAATCTCTTATGTCATGTCCATTGTATATTCCCTAAATCCATCTGGGATTATAATTACTGTTTTGGATAAACCATTGGAGGAGAGGGGGGTTGCTTACCCTGTTCCTCTTTTACATCTTAAAACGTCACATTCAAAGTGGTTCCACACAACAGTTGTTTCACAGCTCACATTCCCATCCCCCTGCACCTCCAAGGGCTCTGTTTATTCTAGACTAATGACCATGCTTCACATGTTAGTGGTACTAGCTAGTACTCACTGCTGGATTTAAAGAAACAGAGCTCATATTTTCTAATAATTATCTCAGATTTATTTCTACTCTATGTGGAATATGACTTCTTGAGAGATGAATCTTGATCTGTCACAGCACAAGCTCACATTCAAACTGGCATGTTGACTGGGGAGGGAAGTCTAATCCAGTTCTGAGACACAGTTATGAGATGGACGTATGGACAGATAGACCCAGAACTGGGAATCAGGAACCCCCAGGGTTCTAATCACAGTCCAGACCCTCTCTCTCCCACTCTCGGAGCTTTAGGCTTGTCACTTAACCTTTCTCCTTCCGTTTTCCCATCTGTAAAATAGGTTTAGTAATATTTACCTGCCTGTCTCAAAGGGAAGCTGCAAGATTAATGTTTTCAAAGCGCTATACAACATATTCACAACATATAAATACAGAACTTCATCTCTTTCCCCTAGTTTAACAAAGGATACTGCAGGGCAACAATTTCACACGCCGAAGGCAAAGCATAAGATTTTTAACTTAAAACAAAGACGAACGTATAGCTCAATTGTGGTCTAATTTTTTTTTTAAAGCAACACATATAAACAAGCTCTCCAACTGGCAACCCCCTCCAGTCTACTCCCCTATCAAACCAAGAGCTTTATGTTCACTCCAGTTCTGAAAATCCCAAGTGATATGGCATCTACCACTGCCATTGGGCTTTCCTGACATTTTGCCTGAATTTTTGTTTTCCTGCTTACATCCCATTTCTCTTACATATGCACCTTTGTACCACATTAACTAAATCCTCCCCTTCCTTGGGCCACAGTTCAGCAAGTTTAGGCACATGCTTACGCACTTTAAGCATTTGAGTTGTCCCATTTTCTTTATTGTGATGACTCATGCACTTAAAGTTAGGCATGTTCTTAAGTACCTTGTTGAATCAGGGTCTTAGTGCTTACGCCCCTCAGATACCTATATATTTATGTTCCAGCCTCACATTATAGCCAAGCTTAGCTTGCTAGGAGGGAGGTTATTTTTTGTTGCTCCTCTCTGAACACTTCCCGGTTTGTCAAGATCTCGCTGGCAATAATGTGCCCAGAAGTGAACACAATAGATGCATAAAAAGGAACTGCTACCTTCTGATCTGTGATATGATGCATCTGTATACACATCTCAAAATATGGCTTTTTGTACTGCTATACAACTTTGCAAACTCATATCTGACTTGTTGTCCACTCTGACTCCTGGGTTTCTTTCTGCATTAGACTTTCCAGGTTCCTCCTTCCCAGAGAACATCTGTGTTTCAGGTGACTTTTCTTTACATGTATTAACCTGCACATCTTCAAGCTGAATCACATCTTGTTACTCTCTGTCCATGTTCCTACCACTCAAAGTCCCTTTGTATTGCTGCTTCTGTGTCTTCAATGGTGTTTGCAAGTCCTTGCAATTTAATATCATCTGCATACTTCATTAACATGCTGTTCAATCCCTCTTCCAGATACTGATGCAGATCCTAAATAAAGGCCTCCCTACAATTCTTGCATCACCCAGCTAGAAAACTACTCTCTCTACATCAGTTCTTTCCTATGTATCATTACCCTTTGTTTAATTACTGCTCCTCAGATAGTTTTCCCATTAATATGACAGTTTTCCAATCCAAACCAGTTTGATTTTTTTCAAGTAAGATTTCATGTAACACCATATCAGATGCCTCACAAATACTCAAATGCATAAAGCTCCTGCATTCTAATCTTTTGCAATTCTGCAAGAATGAAAATAATCATATTTATGTGACTATATTTGTTCTTTATAAATCACTTATCACTCACAGTCCCTATATATCCTTTAGCCCATGTTACCCTGCTGAGTAAAAATGTACAGTGGGGGAACAAAAATATCAACTACAAATTGTCCACATAATTTTGTAATAGTCACAAAGTTCACACACATCCCCCCAATTTGTAGGTGGGGGGATGCAAAGAGGACTTGCCCCATGAAGACTGGTCCCATCCTTCTCAAGATCTGGGAAACATTCTCCTCTGGCAGAAGACCTTATATTCTTCTTCAGAGGAATTGAAGTCTGGTGTTCCTTAGGTCTAGTTTACACTTAAAAATTATGTCAACATAGCTACGGCACTCAGAAAAATCCGCACCCCCGAGGAACATAACTATGACAACCTAATCCTCATTGTGGATGCAGCTAGGTTGACAGAAGAATGCTGCCATTGACCTAGCTACCATCACTCTGAGAGGGAAAGTTCCTACAGCAACAGAAAATCCCCTTCCATTGCTGTAGGAAGCATCTACACCACGGCATCACAGTGGCCTAGCTACCATGCGGTAGGTGTGCCTCTGTAGCACCCGTAGTGTAGACATGGCCTTATTATGGTGTGTTTTAGATTTTGCCTGCCTGCCTTCTTACATATTAGTGGACGCTAATACTTCCTGGTATCATATGTTCACTGAATTTCTTAACTTTCTGGTAAATTGCCTTCCAGAAATCTAGTATCCTTGTACTGATGCATTCTACGAATTCATTCTGTATTAGTTGAATTCAAGAAGTTCCTGCTCACCAGTTCTGAGCTTCCTTACATTTTGTGTATCCTCAGTGAGTAGGAAGAGTATGTGGGATGAATTGCTCTCTGGCTGCAATCTCCATTATCTGGATATTAAAAAAAAAATTGGCTTTGTACTTAATTCCGGACCGTCTTTAACTGTGAGTGTTTGATGGTGTTGCCTATCTGTTGGATAGTTAAAATTCCCTGTGACTACATACTGTGGTTTCAACTACTATGAGAATTGGTCCAGTAATTTCTTATCTTCTTTCCCCACTACTCCTACTGGTCCATAGCTGATGCCGACTATTCCTTGTTTTTCCACTTCTTTTACATTTACACAAATAATTTCACCCTCACCAGTCTTCGTTGTCAAACTGTAGTTGGATGGCATTACAAATACTTTGAAATATAACTCTCCCTCCCCCTCCTCTAGCCTTTTTCTCTATCCTGTTTATTGATTAATACCCCATCTTCACTGACATTCCTGTTACGAGAATAGCTCACCCTCTTTCAGTAATGTCCACTAGATAATACTCTCCACCGTTTAGTTACATTGCTACTGGCCTGTTTCCCATGCTCTTTGCATTTGTGTACAGACACTCAGCACATTAATACTCTCCTTAATCTTCATCTTTTGTTTCAGAAAAAAAAACAAACACGCCTTCTCTTTGTATGCTGGAAGAACATGCTATTAATATTAATTAATTTATTTGAGGTTGGTAAAAGAATTTGCTCCTGGGTTGAGAATGTGAGTGCCAAGTTTCCTGCCTGCAATTTGCCATGGCTCAGTAGTAAACCCCTGAAAATAAGAATTTCAAATGGAAATACTGACAGGCCTTTTAACTATGCTATAATAAGCTGGGTGTTTTATACTGCATGTTGTTACACAATAGGAGCAGATCATAATGTGTATGGAAAACAAACACACAGTCGCTTTGGAGTACACTCCTGTCTCAAACTGAGCAGGCACAGGAAGTAAAGCAAACTGGAAAAAAACAAAAGACTCTAAGGTCAAGATCACCACACCCAAACTTAAACTGTTCTGTTATAGACTTGGGCACAGGGATCTTAGAGAACATGCATTTGAATAATTTTCCTTTGATCAGTTCTCCATAATAGAGGGGTGTAGACAGTCTGTTACATTGCTCAATGAAGTAATGAGAGTAACTCTGCTTTAGGTTTAAGGATTAACATTAATGCTGTAGTTAGTTTTACGTACAAGAATACTGCAAAAAGTATAGTACTTACAATATATGCTCTTACCTGTTAATACTACTAAACTATGTGTATTTTGTAGGCACACTTGTAAAGAGCTGCATTAAACACATACAATGTTAAATTATGTTTGTGTGCCAACTTTTGTATGTGGGTTAGTAGAATGACTTTGAGGTGCAGAGTGCTCATAATCCCAAATTACTTCAGATTTACACTAGCATAAATGAAGCCAATATTTGGCCCTTAGTCTTTGTGGAAGTAAAACAAAAAACAAAAAAACCTCTCTCTTTTTGTACAACAAGATAGTTGGCAGCCAGGAAAATGACTGAATCATGTGTATAAAAAGGAATCTTTGGGACTTTAACTTAGCCCTTCTGGGATGTGGAACACATGCTTAAATGCCATATATTGAACTGCCACATCATGGCTATTTTTACTAATTGAGTTTACTTACTTGTGTTTGGGCACAGTACCAGCTACTCAGCAACTTGAGGAGATTAATGTCAAACCTTCACTCTATTTAGGAAGTATAGGCACTCTAGATTTACAGCTGCTTATTCTGAGGGTGGCTGATTGGTGATCCTGATACCTTTGAGTAACAGATGGCTTTGTGTGTTGCACTGATAATAAAAATGATACAATTTTCTACTTAATAGTATAATAAGGCAAAGCCGCAAGTAGGAAAAAAGCTTCACGCTTACCTTCCTACCAATGAAAGGCTTTAAAAGAAAATGATAACAGACACACTTGATGGTTATTGCTTGTCTTGCAAATTCACATAAGGTAAACCTTTCACAAAGAACTCTGCCTGAGTTGGACTGTAAAGCACTGGCCCCTGTAACATTAGAATTTATAGCTTTAATCTTCTTAAGAACTGCATGGCTTTTCTCACATGCAGTGAAAACAGACGATATTTCTGTGATTAAAACTAGTGAGTTGAACTTTGCTTGTTATTGGCTGGAAGCGTTTGGAAACCTAATAAAGCATTCCATTCAAACCTCGGCATTTTAGTACCACAAAAAAACCAGGTTTCTCAAAATGCAAGCCTAAGTCTAAAGGCCACTTTTTGGGAGGAGATGCTAGAATTTGGTTGTTAATGAAGTTCTCAGTGACTTAAAAATAGATCAAAGGAAAAGGCAGGTAAAATGGAACAATAAATACTTGATGTGACCAGAAATGTGAAATTCTTTGTTATGTAAACTTTATGACATTTAAAGATATTTCTTCTTATTCTCTTAAATTGTGTGTTTACACACACACACACACACACAACACACACACACACATATCCTGGAAAAAGTACATCACCCACCATCGCCACTGACTAGCCATGTGATTTTGGACAAGTTCCTTGAGGCCTGATTTTTGGAAATGCTGAGCACCCAACAACTCCAGCTGAAATCAGTGGGAACTGTGGGTGCTTATGATTTCTGAAAAAATCAGACTCCTAGCCTCAGTCTTACCATCTGCAACTACTTGAGAAGAGACTACAGTTCCAATTAGAGTAGGGAGCCTAATTACAACACAGTTATGCCCCTGACATGTTGTCAGAACCTAACTTTGAGTTGGCCTGCATAGACGGGTCTGGGACCAATGTTTCCTTACTGGAGGGGTAACAATCATGTTAAGGATGTGGTGGTACAAACCTGAGAGTTGAAGCATGATTTTCTGAACATGCTTCTAACAGGGTTTGATCCCATCTATCTTGGCAAAGCTAACCTGTGTGATGACACCACATTTGGGATGCAACCTGGTAACTGAGCTTCACTGTGGTAACTGACTGTCGTGTAGACAGCCCGGCTTACCTTCCTCACAAGTGTGTAGAGCTAATGCTAGTTCACTGTTTTGAAGCTAAAAATTGCTAAATACTATAGAAAATTAATAAAAGAAAGCACAGTTGCTTTGAGGGTTCTGTAAAGAGCAGCCCTGGCTCCCTGCCGTACCTGAAGGGGAAGAGCCAGAACAGGAGCCTCAGTGGGCGGAGCCACTTCCGCCTGTCCCCGCCCCCCGGAAGTCAAGGGGCGGGACAGGAAGTATAAAAGCCCGGCCCCAGAGCTCAGTTGAAGGCTGGCCACCAAAGAGGACAGATGCTGAGGCCTGAGCTCCCGCTGGGCCCAGCCTGCCCCGTGTGCACTACCCGGAGGAGCGCTGACCGGACCTGCCTCGGGCCCGGTACCCAAAGGAGCTGCGAGAGTATCCTGCCTCCCAGTATCCCAAAGAACCCATGGTCTGGGACCCACCGAACTACGCCAGCGGAGAACAGGTACCGGGAGAGGGGGAACCTGGAAGTAGCCCGGGGGTAGCTGACCCCAATCTGGCTTCAGGGGACTGTGAACCCATGTCAGTGTGTTGCAGTCTGGGTTCCCCACTGACTGCAGCGAACCCTTGCTGCTGCTAGGGCCCCGGGCTGGGACACAGTGGAGTGGGAGGGCCTGTGTCCCCCCTGCCACCCGTCCAAGGGTGGCAGATTTCCCTCTCTCTCTCTCTCTGGCCTGAGGAGGCCTTCTCATAGACTGTGTCTGCTCAGCCCCTGACACTAGGAGCTGAGCCCGAACTGTTCGCTGCCCCGCCCTGCCCAAGGGCCAGGGCTCATAGACTGTGTCTGCTCAGCCCCTGACACTAGGAGCTGAACCTGAACTGTTTGCTGTTCGCCCTGCCTACAGGCTGGGCTTAGACACTGTGCTCCGGACTTGCCCCTGTTATCGGACTCTCTCATCCCGCGACCCTGTCAAAGCGGTCCGACGTCGTAGACTGCTGTACGTGTAAAGAGCAGCCCTGGCTCCCTGCCGCACCTGAGGGGGACGTACCCCAGTACGACCGGCTTACTGGTTCATTCAAGGGTTTTGATTTATTAGGAGGGAAAAATAATCAAAAAGATTCTCATATGCTTCAAACTGTTTGTCCCCATCTACACTGGCTAATTCAATCATGCTTGAAGCTGTTTTAGGCCTTGTCTGCACTGTGGCTATAACTATGTCGGAGGGGTCTAATTACAATGCACTTACAAGTTGCTGTGTAGATGGGACCTAACCTTGTTCCTGTAACTGGGTTCAAACTCTAGAATGTCAGTGGCTTTAGACACAGAAATATTGTTAGCTCTCATCTACAGAACAACCTTTAACTGGGTTTTAACCAGGCAGGGGACTGGTTACAATGCAAGTGCAGAGCACGTGACTCAGCTGCAGTATAAATGAAGCCTAAAAGGGTACAGTAGCTTGCAAAATATGGTGCCACAGTAGACAAGGCCAAAGAGTATTTGTGTTTGTTATGCCACTCTGCCAGTCAGCCCTTTCACAAAGAATTCAGTTTAACTGTTGAACAACTTATAGTGCTCATACCAGTGGCTGCTAACGTTGCTGGTTTGCTTTATTTTTGCAGCACAAACATATGAAGAGGTATCTACTGTAACAGATGCTTTTTGACAGTGCGAACTAATAGCACTCAGACTTAAACTGTAAATTACAAACAACTCCTTTCTAAGCACAAAATGAATGCACAGAATGGAAAACCTTGTCAGCCAGGATGTTAGTAAATCAAGCTGAAGAAGACAAATTATTCACTAAAGCTGAAGTAGCCAAAATTTTATCCAGTTAGCAGTACTGTCATTAGAGTTCTTCTGTTCTTTGCCGTAATTAGGAGAAATGAAATAGTGTAATTATAAGCAATACACATTAGAATTAGCTGTGTATTTCCTTTCTAAGTAAAAGCTAGTGAATTTGTTCTCCATCCCTCCCCCGTAAAAAGCTGCTACATAAATACTTACTACTAGTAAAATGTAAAAGCTGCTACATAAATACTTACTACTAGTAAAATGTCTAGTCGCAGTGAGACAGACATTTCCCAAGTGATCTCATAATTATGTTTTCACACCACCACAGACAAGGTCATGAATTAAAACTGACCTTGTTGGCCCACTGGTACTGCCATGTATTTCATTGCAAGCCCATTGGCTCTAATGTCTAGTAGGGGAGCTACAAAGGAAACTGAAAATTAATTAAGCACAATTTTTTTGCACAGAATATCCCCACTAACCTGGCTGAGAAGAGCCTTCAAAACACACAGGTCGTTTTTTTCTGACCTTTTAAAAATACATTTCCCCCCTCCCTCTCTCCATGAAATCATTTTGATACTTCCTGGGTCACTGATGATTTTACAGAATGATGCATTCTGGATGTCACGATTACCCTGGATTACAAAGGCTGCAGTAAGACTTCTGGTATTTGTCATGTCACCAGTCTGAGTCTTCCGTGAATCAGGAAGTACAAGAGAGATTTCACGGGGAGGAATAGGATTAAAACTAACCTTTCTGTTAAAACTTATTTCTCTGCCAAGTGCTCCTCATAGCTGGGGTTGTGTGGGGATGGTTAGCACAGACCGATGCATAGGCATGTGGTGCTGTGCAACTTATAAAAACAGTCAGTAGCTAACTACTTTCTTAGACATACAGCCAGCACACATGTATGTTTAGCTCTGCTCAGAATCAGGTTTTCAAGGCCTAATTCTGTCCTTCTCAAGAAACGAGTACATTGGAGAAAAATGTTGGCAGACCTCTGTATGTGATCAGGACAGTGGAATTTATACCACATTCTGCCCTTTGATTTTTATGGATCCGACTGTGGGTGGGGTTTCCATGCTGACGACAAGCGTGGTCAGGTTTTAACCCACACATTTGGATGTATACTGTACTTAATGAATATCAGGGGCTTTATTCTAACTACTCACTCCAGAATGGACTCATTCGTAATTCTTTTTCCACATACAACAAAATCCAACATAGTAACTGCAATTAGCATTATGAAGAATGAACAAAATTCAGCAGATATTTCAAAGTTCATGCACGTATACAACATAATGAAAGACCAGGAAATACAAAGGGCCAGAGCCTGACCCAGGACTCTTTCAGAGATACAAAGAGGATGCTGGTTAACCCTCTGATGCAAGAGGAATGCCTTGGTGGCATAATGCTGACTCTGTGATATCCAGTCTCCCCATCCCTGACATATACTACTAGAGTGTTCTTGAGTGGGCTGTAAGGACAGAAGCAGATGAGTCAGAGTGCAGTGTGAGCAGGCAATCTTTGGCGCACAGTAGGAACTGCTGTAGCCAGCTTAACTTAGAGCCACTTGTGGGCTGCTCTAAGTTACACCAAGAACCAAACTGAGAATCAAGAGAGCAGAAAGATGGCTTAGCATAGCCCTTGCCCAAGATATAAGAGAGGGATAAATACCATAAAAATGTTCCTACTAGTATGTTAAATGGACAGGCAGCATGGCCTGGACCTTATATCCCTCCTGGAGCAGCGGAGAGTAAGGTATTTGGAAACAAGAACTGGGGCAGTGCACACTGGAGCAGTGCAGCTGCTAACTGCTCTGCCCACCTGAACCATTCTATATGCATCTGCCCTCCGCAGGCAGAATGGTTTGGAGACCCTTCACTTGACTGCTACAGGTATGCTCCTGTCCCACCCTACTCGTTGCCCAGTGCAGACTGGGAGGCGGTGGGGAAGGGGTGGAGAGAGGCAAGTAAGACAGGATTCATCCCCTTATTTCTTAATTGTTATAGTTTACAAGTGAACTCACATTATGCCTTATTCTAGGCAGTCCTATTAGATTCTCATTTTAGAAGCATAAAGTCACCGAAAACCAAAAAACTAACAAGCAATGGGCTCAGTTATGCCAATTTTGTTATGTCCTTGTTTTCACATAGAGTGTACTCTGTACACAGTAAGAAGCAGTTTTTAGCTTGTGGAAGTTTAGATCAATGTGCAGCAGTGCTGGACTCCCATGCAGGTAGATGTATAAAATATTGAAACCATTTAGCATCTCATCACATTAAATTTCTAGAAACAGAAGGCTCAAACCTGGAGTCTTTATTCAGGTCAGCTACCTATAGTAGCAAGGGAAGTTTTACCTGAGTAAGAGCTGCAGGATACAGCCCTTAAATTTGGCTGCTGAAATTTGTGGTTGATTTCAAAACCAGCTGTGTTAGAAGCTTATTACACCTTAGTAAGTTTTAGTAAATGTAATTATCATGCCATGTTTCATTTAGTACATGGTCTTAGCATATGCTTCGAAATATAATTTCACAGAGACTTACTCTATTGCTGTTTTATTATGCTTTGTGCCCTTTGACTATGGAACACAGATGATGATTTGAATCCTGATGTAAAGCTTACAGCGAAAAAACTACCACAAAATTAATAGAGCATAGTTACTGAATGGTATTTCATATACAATTATCTTCTCTGGAGTGTGAACAATGCTGTGGCAAACAGACTATGGGTTGCTTCATTCCTGTGATCCAAATTTTGTTAACCAGCTGATGTCACCAGGGAGACCTGAAGTCTTTATAATTACAGCTCAAGGCCTGGAGGGGGAAAAAAAAGGATTAAATTATGTTTCATACATTCATTCAGGGAGTTACCTGTGATGGCCTCTTGGCTTGTTTTGCCTGTTTGGAAAAGTGAATTAAATCTGAATCCAGATCCTGTTTTATGAGTGACATCTCAATTTACTTTTATGCTGGCGGGGGGGGGGGGGGAGTCCTTTGTCACAAACAATTGCTTCCCACAATCCTGCAGAATAAGATGTAAATAAGGCAAAGAGTATTGGATACAGCTTACAATATTCTGCTAAGCAGGGGAAATTTGTTTCTTTCATCTTCCCTGAGAGAAATAATTTAGGTTCTGCTCTGTACTAAATTAAAGTGTTCTGTGCAGTTATGTACATGTACAGCTTTGGAAACTGTTCCTGCTTCTAGGTCAAGGGCTCTCCCTGTGGTTTGGTGCCAGCTTTATCCCTGGACTCCCATAATCCCCTGAAATAAATCAACTTTCCATTGAAATCCTCTGCCAGTTCCACTTCAAACTAAAATGTGTTGCCTGTAGCATGATGCTCTTTTACACCTTTTGTAGCAAAAGAAGGGAAATAATGTGGACATTGTACACTCCAAACAGTTCCACGTAATCCATGTTGTGTATGTTAAAGGGCATCTTTGTAATGTTGCACTAACCCCAGATTTCAGCATTTATTATTAGAACTAAGGAAATGCCTTGGATTAAAGGAATGATCTGATTGATTGGAAAGGATCCTAGTCTGTATGCCTCTCTCACTTCAAAACTCGGGTTGAAGCTCTACATTATCCTACTTCCTAGCAAGGGCAGATGATTCTAGTGGATGAAACTATTTAAGATTTTGTTCCTTACTATTTGTTCGCTGTTCATTTCCTTTTCTGTTCTTTTTAGATTAATATAAATAATCCTACACAGGCTTTCTGTCCCTCTGGAAGCCTAAAGGCTGTAGCTGCTTTCAGAAAGCTAGACTGCTTTAACCTAAGCTGCAGCAATTTAGAGAGCAAATGGTTAGATGCTACTATGACTCGTGGGGAACCTGATCTGTTCAGCACTGCTGGAAGTTCTGAATATTAACAATAAAAAGCTATTACTATTTTCCAGTTATTGTTGAGTTTAATACTTTCCCAAATGGGTTCCAATCAGAAAACATCAGCATTCCTCTTAAAAGACGGATGTTTCTGGAAAGGCCTGCTTCTCCCCAAGTCTCAGTAACTTCAAATGGTCTGTCAGTTAAATCATAACAGCCTGGTGTAAAGCTTCCAATTTTCTGACAACACTTATATCCACCTTGTTCCTACAAGGCCCTAAAGCTGATTGTGCTTAATCCTGAACTGAATGTAAAAGAAATATGAAAACCCATCATGATTTTACAGGTTTCCAAAGGATATGTCACTAAATAAAAAGGCCTGGATTTTTGGCATGCTGATGCACCATATAAAAATCGCAGCTAGTTCTTTAAAACAACAAAAATCAGAGTCAGATCCTGCCCGCTGAAATTTCCTGCAGGAAGCCTGGTAATAGCTAGTAGCTCCTCTAGAATCCTCCAGATTTTAGAGGGAGAGGATGACCCTAAGTGGCACCACATTCCCTCTGACTGCAGAATTGTTGCTGAATTTGAGACTGTGAGGTTGGCAGATAGAGGAGGAGCATGTGACGAGGGCGAATGAATTGTCAAAGACATGGCAGAGCCAGGAGAGAGTAATGCAGCTCCTGAGAGTTCTTGACCTACTCTTTCCCCGCTCATGCCATTCTGTGCATCATCCCCCTTCAAACCTGTGGGGATTGCCCGCTGTAACATAATGCTGAGCTTATCCATCATGGGCGCCCCTCCTCTGTGCCTCAAGCCACCTCTGAAAATGCAGTTTGACGAGGCCAGGCCTGAGCCAGTGGGACCAGGCCTCCCTCGGGAGTCCTGGGATGAAGGTACAGAGTCTCTTCAAGAATCCTCCAGCATGCGATCCAAGGGATTCCCCCAAAAATCTTGGGATAGTTCCAAGTTGGAATGGCAAACGCCTTGTCTGCACCATGGTGCATGAGTGTTTGGGGCTCCCTCCCCACTTCCCAGTGAGCTCTCTTAAAGGAAAATCTGAGTTGCAAGTCATTCAGTTTCCTGGTCTTTCTGCAGGTTCCCTTCTCCCCTCCCCCACCCCCCAGGTAATGCATGATGTGGGCTTGTTTGTTGTAGTCTGTTGTACAGCTGGCTTTTGGAATCGGGTAGAGGATAGATGTAGTGAATAAAAGACATTTTCTTATAGTAACATATATACACATCTCAGGTGCAGGAGCCACTCAGCTTCAACAGCTGACCATTTGACTGTGGCTATACTTGCATTCATGTGCTCTGACTTAGTGTAGCAGAACACTGGGGAAGTTCAGTTGTTAAAAGACATGTACTGTAGGCTCAAAGAATAGCTGTAATGTGTTCACCATAGGAAAATGAAAGCCCTAGTATTGATTTTTTTAAATAGGACTGTGGCTACTGCATGCAGATGTGATCGCCCCATCTCAAAAAAGATATATTAGAACTGGAAAAGTTTCAGAAAAGGGCAACACAAATTATTAGGTGTATGGAACAGCTGCTGTATGAGAAGAGATTAATAAGATCGTGACTTTCCAGCTTGCAAAAGAGATGACTAAAGAGGGATATGATAGAGGTCTATAAAATCATGATGGGTGTGGCGAAAGTAAAGGAAGAAGTGTTATTTACTCCTTCTCATAATACAAGCACTAGGGGCCACCAAATTAAATTAATAGGCAGCAGGTTTAAAACAAACAAAAGGAAGTATTTTTTCACACAACGCACAGTCAACCTGTGAAACTCCCTCCCAGAGGATGTTGTGAAGGCCAAGACTATAACAGGGTTCAAAAAAGAACTAGATAAATTCATGGAGGATAGGTCAATCAAAGGCTATTAGCCAGGATGGGCAGGGATGCTGTCCCTAGCCTCTTGTTTGCCAGAAGCTGGGAATGGGCAACAGGAGATGGATCACTTGATGATTACCTGTTCTGTTCATTCTCTCTGGGGCACCTGGCATTGGCCACTGTCAGAAGACAGGATACTGGGTTAGATGGACCTTTAGTCTGACCCATTATGGCCAGTCATATGTTCTTAAACTGCATGGTTTTGCTTAACCGAGCCCCACATTTGCTCCATTACAGTTCACCACCCTCTGAGCTTCATTTTATGGGCAAACAAATCCCCAGACGGAAAGCAAACTCCATCAAATCCCATCATGTTTCATGTCAGACCCCTAAACCTGTGAATGTAAGTGTGGAATCTGAGCCAACCCAGGCTCATTGAGAGCTGGACCCAGGTTTGCTCCAATAGTCTATGAACCTTTTAGAAAACCTGGTCTGAGCTGAGTTTGCAATCAAACACCAACCAATCATGGGCATGTGACTTACCCACTGTCGTGCAGTAAGGTAGAAGAGGAGCCAGGAACAGAACCCAGAATCACTGGTGCCCAGTCTCCTGCTCTAACCAACAGACACACTGAAAGGTAGAATTGCCCCCCTCTAGTATGACTTCATTGGGTACAACTTTGGCCAAACCACTCAAAATAACCATGTTATTTGAACCTTTTTTCTTTCTTGCATCTGCATTGTTTTAACAAGTCACATGACAAAGCATGAACAAACACTACATCATCCTTCAGAGGATTCAGCTGTGGAAAAAGGCATCCATTTAGCTGCAGGGTAGTTATTATTGGATAGCTTTGATTTCACTACACAATGCGTACTGTGTTTATTGAAATGCTTACATACTGCCTTGGGTGAAATCATCATCATGTCTAGGTTCTGATATATTCAGAATATACCTCAATCTATTTCTTTAGTCTTCCAGTTCCCCTCTAAAAAAGCTGTGGCTGACCTTATGGCCTTGCCATAGTTATTCCTGAAGTCCGTCTCTTTTTTTTTTTTTTTAATTCCATGTTGAGAGAATGCAATTTCTTATACAGAACTTGGCTTGGTTGCCTGCCTCATCCTATGGCTCCTTTAGATAGCCACATATTCATTTTCACATTCATAGTGTGACTCAATGGACAGTCATGTGGCTTATGGGACCAGCCCATTTGACCTACACACCAGCACCACATAAATCATTTTTAAGTCTTTGGGCTATATAACATGCTGTTCTTTCAGGATCAATGGTTAATGCTCAATCCATCAGGGGCTAGAAGTGCCTCATATTACTTTTAGCAACCCCTCTGACAGACCCCTGGAATGGCAGTAGGGGGCCTGGGAACTATATCTAGTCTTCCTCCATTAATGAATGCCACAATGCAGAAATTTTGGAAAAACAGGAATCAAAAAGAGGGGAACAGGAATGTCAGGGCTTTGAGAGGAGAAGAGAAAAACCCTAACCCTTAAAATTTTGCATTTGTAAACTGACATACAGTGTATGTTTTCCCATCCAGGTGTTGAGAATCCTGTGCACACCTTTGTTTCATCCAGGTTAATTACTATGATTCACTCTTTTTCAGACTCCCAGTTAGTTTTGTTTGCAGGCAAGTCTCTGCCAAGCTCTGCTGCCAAATTATATCTAGCTCTAAGTTTTCCCACCGTATTACTCAAATATTAAGAGAATTTCCCTGGCTTTCTGTTAAACCTTGCACTGATTACAAAATTCTTTTGCTTACTTAGGGCCAGATTCAATAAAAATTATATCCAGCTTCCGCATCATGGTAGGCCACAAAGCCCTGAAATATTGAGGTCTGGGAGTCTGCGTGGGCTTCCTGGCTTGGCTGCTGGGCAATGTTTTCACCAAGTCTGGTCCTAATGAAGCTTTTCAAGGTCTTACTCCACATGGACCAACTGATTCTTTATCATCTCAAATGCAGATTACAATCCAGAACCTCTGATCTATGCCTCCAGCTAGGAACTAAATCCTTCAGGCCTAGATTATTTGCATATTAGACCCTCTGTTCCACAGAATGCCAACAGAGGCATCAGTATTACAGAAAATTAAAGCTCCCTTTTAAAAGTATTATCCAGTATGTTTTGGATGCACCAGTTCTATATGAATGTAAGCAAATGTTAAAAACAAAAGGAAAATTCAGTAAACTATTCATTATCTATATTTATATGACTAAGCTACACATAGAATGTAGCTTTCATCCCCCTTAAAAAAATGTACAGATGTTCTATAGAAAACTGTATGAACAATCTTTAACCTCACGACTGCTATTATTTTGTAATAAAAGGCTTACAGCATAATGTGAGCTTTTTTTAGAATACAAGTTCCATGTGAGTACTGTGTTGTTAATTTAATATTAATGCAGTGTACCAGCAAGAACTCTGCACAGAATCAGAGAGAGAAAAAAATCACTGTTCTGTGAACATAAGATCGGTGGCAAGGATCTTTATGTCAGAAACCCACCCAAAATAATCCATGGATCATGATCCACATTCCCACAGGAAAGTGGATCCAAATACAAGCATTTTCAGGACTGAACTGCACTACTCCCACTAATGTTCCTGCAGCTAAGTCACATTGTAATGCTCTGAAAATGCACCCCTTGCTGTCCAGGGCATAGCGTTTGGGAACACAAAATAAAAAACAAAACAAAACTTACCAGTCAAACATCTGAATTTCTTTCGAATCTCTTTTGCTGAAATAACCATCAGGCACAGTTTCGTTGTGAGCACCTTCACCAAATTCCTATGTATTGCAAATGCTGTGCTTGCTGCTGCTGCACCAGCAACTATGGAACTGTAAACCAAATTCAAGTTTAATTCGTACAGTCTCACCGTTAGCAAGCAAGCCTTCTCCTTTGCAACTTCTGCTGCCTAGAACACCTTTCCTATATTTCTGTAGGTCATCAACTCTCCATCTCATTTTAAATCTCATCTCAAAACATATCTACCTACGTAATTATGGCTCCTTTCATTGTAATTGCTGAGCAACTCCCTGGCACATAAACACAGCAACAACCACCTCTCTCTGTTTTCCTTCTGTCTCAGCCTATCAGGGAAATAGCTTGATTAGTTTTACAGGATTTACATATGCGTGTGAACATGTATGTGTGTAGAATTTACTGAGGGGAAGGTATGAAAAGGAGTTGGGTATTTAGCCCTGGAAGCGGTGAGGTCTCTCGCAGGAGTGCATGCTCTACTGTAGGTCCAGCTTCTGGGAATATTCCATCTCTCACACTCTTGAGCTTTCCTCTGAGGTTCCACAGTTTCATTGTTCCAGTGGAATGTGGCTGTTGTGGTAGGGATTGGTAATGGAGGAATACCCAAGCTCACAGACAGCTAGCACCATTCCCTTAGAGGGCTTTAAATATCAAAACAGACCTAAAACTAGACTGTTCAATGAGGATTCAGTGCATACAGCAAAGTGCTGGAGTGATACAATCTGTATTGAAAGCGGAGGAGCTGCTGCATTTGGTACCAGTTGGGGCTTTTTCAAAGCATGTGGCTTAATTCTTAGATACAGTAATTACCAAGCCTGTTGTCGCAATATTACCATGGCGATGCTTCTGTCTTATAGAGCATGGACAATCTTTTGGACGGTTGTAGATGGAAGTGGATTCTTTTTTGCTGCTGCAGGTATTCTGGGCGTGCAACAGCACCAAGTCCAAAAAGGACCCAGGCCTGCAGGCCAATTTAGCAATCAGGTACAGATACCCTGGATAGTGGGGGTTGTTACAGAGAAAGCAACTTCTTCGAAGTACTTCCTTCTTCCTACTAGCATCAGCTGGGGCTTTGCTACATGACAAATTTGAACTGAAATTTTAAATTGATTTACTTAAACTGTTGTAAAAAATGCTATGGACACTTTTATTTCAGTTTAAGACAGCCTTGTTTTGGTTTATCTTAAGGAATTTGGTTAAGAGAAACTGAAAGAAGCCACTCACCCTGAAAGAAGAGCACCCACACAGGGGTTTTCACCAGTTTAACTAAACTTGTCTAAAAACAGTTTCAATTAATGCAGCTCTCTCATGTAGACAAGGCTTGAGAGTCTTTCCTGAGGTCAGTTTTAGTCAGCTGCGCTTCATCTTGGTGCTGACTTCAGATAGGCATTGCAAAAGCTGAGAAGTGGTGCTATTTATGCTTGACACAAAGAAGATGTAGACCTGGGGGCCATTTAGTGCTGGCACATCAGCTCATCTTGTCTCACCAGCTCGCCAATGGCTGCTTACAGATGTTGAAAAACATGGATAAAAGGAGAGAGCCTTGTAAGACTCCAGAGATGAGGGCTTTGGTGATGAAGGATCAGTTGCCCATTATGAGCCACTGTTCTTGGTTGGAACGGAAGGACCCAAATCATTTAAGGGTGTTTCCATTCATGCAAACAGCTTCCTGGAGGCAGGATAGTAGAATTTAGTGGGCAACAGCGTCAAATGGCCAGAAAGATCTGGCAAGATGAGTATGGATATATTTCTATTGCCTGTCATCCACCTATGTAACAAGTGCTGTCTCAGTACTATGCCCTGCCTGAAGCTTTAGTCAGAGGTACCCAGGATACTGGCTGTTAACAGAAGGCATCAGACTGATTTTTGCTAGCTTGCTTAGAAACCATGGCAATTTCTGGGGATGGTGAGGGAGCATGGGATGCTTCAGTGCTAGATTGTCTATAGTAGGAGTTAAGGAATGATACCTTTACACCCTTGATTCTCTGCCTGTTCTAATTATTGTACACTGAAGTGTTTTCAAACACTATAATTGGTATGAAAGAAAAAGAAAAAGTTGTCTCTCACTGTTTTGTATTGCTCTGATTCTGTTCCTTCCTGGTGATCTACTCATTCAGTAGGTCAGCTGATTGCATAGATGGGAAAGCCCTAATACTGGACACTCTGTATCGGGGGTGGGGCAGGGGAAGGATTTGCTCCCACCCTGAATCTGTGTGTCTCTCCTCCCTTCCAATTCACTGTAAACATTTCTCGAAGAGAAGTCTCCTGCACGAAGATATCTGTAGTCAGGAAAAAGCAACAAAGAGACCTGTGGCACCTTATAGACTAACAGATGTATTGGAGCATGAGCTTTTGTGGGTGAATACCCACTTCGTGAGACGCATGTAATGGAAATTTCCAGAGGCAGGTATAAATATGAAGGCAAGAAGCAGTCTAGAGATAACGAGGTTAGTTCAATCTAGAGGTAGGATGAGGCCCTCTTCTAGCAATTGAAGTGTGAACACCAAGAGAGGAAAAACTGGTTTTGTAGTTGGCAAGCCATTCATAACAGTCTTTGTTTAATCCTGAGGTTGATGGTGTCAAATTTGCAGATGAACTGAGCTCAGCAGTTTCTCTTTGAGTCTGGTCCTGAGTTTTTTGCTGCAGGACGGCCAGCTTAAATCTGCTATTTGTGTTCCAGGGAGATTGAAAGTGTTCTCCTACAGGTTTTTGTATATTGCCATTCCTAATATCTGACTTGTGTCTATTTATCCTTTCACATAGGGATCGTCCAGTTTGGCCGATGTACATAGCAGAGGGCATTGCTGGCACATGATGGGGCTATATTACATTGGTGGACGTGCAGGTGAATGAACCAGTGATGGTGTTGCTGGTTTAGATATGTGGGCAGAGTTGGCATCGAGATTTGTTGCATGGATTGGTTCCTGAGTTAGAGTTGCAGGAGTTGATGACCACAGTACTGCAATCAACTGGTACTGTGTATGTATACCACTGCCCTCTACTGGATGGAACTGGGACTGTTCTGATTATTGACAGCCCCAGAACAGGGCTAAAAGCCAAAATATAGTATTTCTCTTTAGTTCAAATGGTAGGGCCTTATGCTTTTGGAACAGTGGGAGGCAAGTTGTATCCCCACTGTTCCCACAAAGTTTCCAATGGCCATACTGAACTACATAGATAATGGTGCATCTTAGGGAGCTACCAAGAACTCCATACATACAATTAAAAAAAGTGCTAGGAAAAAAATGGCTCATGGACAAATCATTGTTCTATTAGCATTTTTCATTAAAACAAAACTCTCCCAGCTGAGACTTACAAATGACCCTGCCAGGCCAAATTGTAGTAATAAATGCTGCAACCTAATTGACATCTCTTAGGCCAAAATTCTTTATTGCAGAGCATCTCGCAAGCTTTACTATCTGGCCATGCTTCAGTACAAGCAAGGCACAATAATCACCATTGGCAAATGTCAGATGTCAAATTCCTGTTTCATGTCCAGCCCCCTTCCCTTTTGACTATCACTGAGCATTTAGACGTTTCACAACTGGCAAAGGCACTGCATCAGCCAGGATAGTGTTAATACCGTATGGAATAGATAACGCTCTGCTTTTAGAGCTGATAAAGGTCTTTGTCTCAGCTTTCCCTATTTTTAAGCCACTATTGCATGGCTTTGAATGCTCACTGCTGTCACTCAGCTGTGGAAGAAGATACATGAAGGTGTTGTTTACTTTGCTCGGGATGGTTATTATTTTCCTTTAACGATTTTATCATGTTTTGCCTTCAGAGAGATCATGAAAGCTATATTTTACTGTATGCCATAGATCTGTACTCAAGAGTCACGTGAGTGGTGCAGTTGGGTTTCATAATGAAGTTCATGGAAGTCAACAGAAATTGAACAGAGGCCAAAGTAGAAAGCCATGTAGAACAGATGTCTTTACAGTGGATAAAACAAACAAAACGAAACATTCAGAGTACAAGTTGGAACGATTTCCCTACAGTAAATCTTTAAAAAGCCCCAAACTACTGCAGTGGGAGGCTGTGCAACACATTCAAATTCCACATGGAGAAATTAAAACACATTTGCATTGGTAATTTAATAAAGAACTTATTGACCTAAAGAAAAATCATAGTGTAAGTCTTCTGTGAAGAAAAGCCTGATAAGGGAGCTCTTTAACTCGGTTTGGTAATGTACATTAATACCACTCTTTAGAAGTAAAAATACGTTATCTTACTCCTGATGTTAATTATCTTATCAGATAGTAAACAGAAGGGCTGGCCTGCCAGGTGTATAATATGTTAGCCTTGGAAAAGAAAAAAAAGCCTAATCTTTCAAGTAGATTTGCAACTGCATAAAATCTATCTCAGTCCCTGGATTCAGTGCAAGCTTGTGTCTGCAGCACAACAAACTTATGAAGAAGAAAACGAGGGAAAAAAATACAATTTTGACCTGAAATGCTCCAGGCAATTACTTTCTTTTGTATCGGTTTATTTTCTCCTCCCTCAGTATTTTGGAATGGCTGGGATGTTAAAGTATTTATCTGATATGGAGGGAAGCTTTTGCAAGCTCCCATTACTAAAATCTATACCTTATACAGTAAACAGAATCGGTGTAAATAAAATACCATCATCAAGCAGCAACTGTGACCTGTAGTACTGATTCCACTACTACTGGGCTTCAGCTGACAGCTCAGCCTGAAACCCTGTATTCATCTTTATTACTACTTCAGCTGTTTTGAGAGCAGAAAGGCATGGAGGACTTGTCCTCTGATTGGCCAGAGGCTCTCTAATTTAGCAGGCTTGCACAGCAAATCAATATGCTGCACTCAAGAGCACAAAGATTAATTGTGAACCTAAAGCCTATGAAAAAGAATGCACACTGTGTCTGGGGGACATTGAGAGAGCCATTTTTGTTCTGACAGAAGCTTCCCAGACCATGCACCAACTCCGTGGCACCCTTCCAAGCAATTTGTGAACCTGGGTTCACACCATTTTCAAAGTAGGTCATACACAGTAATCTCAGTTGAGGAGAGATACACTGTCAGCAACAGTCACTAGAGGCTGCAAGGAGGATGGCAGCTTCAACCAATCAGAGAGCTGGTGGAAATTAATAGCATGAGAGCCATGAAACTGCATGCTCCAAGGCCAGCTGTATCAAGGTGCTTGCCTTGTTCAAACAGCTGACAGACAAGCTCTAACAGACCCAGCTTCTTTGCCATTTATAGCTGTACAAGGACCAACTGTGCTCCTGGACACACCACGAGAATGGTTTAAATATTAACCTGAATGAAAATACAGTATGAGAAGAAATCTAACCTTTACTTAACACTGTGTGCCAAATGGCAGGAATCACAGCTAATTCTGAATTATGAGATTTAAAGAAAAGGAATTTGCGATAGGCTTTAGATCACAGCTTGCTAACATGGCTCTCTCATGCAACCCTCATTTGGATTTTAGAGATATTTTGATTATCATCTTCACATCCAAAATGCAGAATCATGAGACAGGAGTTATAGAAAAATGATCTTTCATGACATTAATGGAAGGTCTCCTGTAGCACTTAAAGTTTCCTTCACAAATAATTTAAATTTATCCCTTAGTTTGTGTCTTTTTAGTCTGAGATTTGGACATTGGCAGGTTTAAAAGTGTATTTCTTAAAGAGGATTCTCAGAAAAATGCATGCCTGAATAGTGTGTGTGTGTCTCTCTCTCTCTCTCTCTCTCACACACACTAAAAATCCATCCGAGAATTATTTGTTTCATGCAACACCAACATACTGCATTCACATATAAACTCTTCTGAATATGCGGTCTTTAAACAAAGTCTGCAAATCATCGATTATCACTTGAAGCCATAAACCAAAAGAATGCCTGCAGATTTCTTTACTAAGTTGTGACTTTTGTTTTAAAAAAAGGTTAATTTTAATCAGTTTTAAATTTCAACTCTTACACATATTCAGGTTTATTATTGAAATCAGAAATAGCCAACTCATTGGCTCAAGCAATCATTTTTTGCAATTTGGTGAGCCAAAGAACAAACTTCCTTCCATTTGAAAAGCTGTAGCTTTTTTTCTGTGATGTGACAAATTGGAAATGTTACAAATATAAACAAGGGATTTCTGGATTTACTATGCTCTATGCAAAGCAAGAGAGTGCGCGCACCCAGGTGTGTTCTAGAAGGGGAGTGACAGCAGCCTCTCATCCATGAGACAGAGTAAATGAGAGAGAGGGTACAGAGAATGACCTGATTTCTAACAAACACCTTATCTGATCAATAGTTTCTCAAGGGAGCTATAGGACAAGTAGAAATAGGTAGCAATGCCCTTAGATTAAAGGGACTCCTGATGGCTTTTATTCAAAAATATTAAAAAAGAATAAAACTGGAAAGAGAGATCATTCAGTACATAATCAGAGATAGAATTTATAGTCTAACATAAAACATGATACTTTCCTGCAAAAGTCATATTGCCAGTGCACAATCACAAAGCACATTTGAACACCCCCTTGGAGAATGAAGGAATGAATGGATGGATGGATGAATTCTTAAATAGTCAGTTACAAAGAAGAGAAAACCTGACTATTTTTTTCCATAAATAAAAAGCAAACCTGGATACAGTTACAAAGATGCTTTAATATTATATTGTTTCAGACTACTGTGATTTTTTCTTCTATAAGGTAAGGTATCCACACTAGACCATCTGTTGCATTAGCTGTTTGAAACAGCATTTTTAGGTACCAGGTTAATTTTTTGCTCCTTCCCATCATTGCCTACAGCTTTTTTCGCCCAACATGAACCCATTTATAAAATACATTTATTCAAAATCCCCTTTTAAAAAATGTAATACAGAGAGAAAGAAAATCCTATGTGTTTTTCAGTGCAGCTGACAGTAAGTTAAAAACAAAACACCAAACCTTTTGGAAAGAGTAAGTCTGAAATTTCAAACAGGTCAGTAATTAGGCATCCACCTGAAAACTGAACACATATTCAAGCCTTAATTAACAGGATATGCTAATTCATAGTGGATAGCTTTCACTCATTTTTTCACGGTTGGTCATTAAGATGCAAGCCAAAACTGGAGCCTGTCAAACCTTGCTTATCAATTGAGGAGAAACACTTTAATCTTTCTGCCCGGGTAAAAGGGGACAGAGATTATAACAAGGTGATATTATGTTCACAAAACTGATCTGATCTTGCACTGCAGTAATATGAAGGCTTGCAAGTCTGACATTATGGTGCCAAGGCTGGGGAATCTGAGGTTATTTAGTACTACCATACACCTGATCTTGTTCTTTTATATGACCCAGCTCTAGGCCAGATTCTGATCTCACTAACACCAATGTAACCCCACTGAGATCTGTGGAGAGACTCCTGAATTACACTAGTGCAAGATCCGAATCAGGCCTTTATTTTCTACATGGTAATTTGGGTGGCAGGCCAGTCCTTGCCCACAGACAACCCGCCAACCTGAAACATATTCTCACCAGTAACTGCACATCGCACCATAGTAACTCTAGCTCAGGAACCAATCCATGCAACAAACCTCGATGCCAACTCTGTCCACATATCTACACCAGCGACACCATCACAGGACCAAACAGAACAGCCCACACCATCACCGGTCCTCACGGCATGCACCAGGAATATATGTCATTAAATGCCAGCAATGCCCCTCTGCTATGTACAATCGCCAAAGACACCGACGGAAAAAAGATATGACACACAGATAGGAAAGGCAAACAACAAAAACCGTAGAAAACACGGCAACCTCCGCCCTGGGGCCAACACTAAAGGAGATCTTAAGGTCATCCTGCAGCAAAAAAACTGCAGGACTTAGAACTTCAAAAGAAAACTGGCTGAGCAGACAGTTATCGCTGCAATTACACATCACCTCAGGATAAACAAAGACTGTGAACGGCTTGCAAGCTACAAAACCAGTTTCTCTTCCCGTTGTTCACACCTCAACGCTAGCAAGAGGCGCCTCATCATCCCCTGATGAACTAACTCGTTATCCCTACTGCCTGCATAATATACCTGCCCCTGGAAATTTCCATTACATGCATCTGATGAAGTGGGTAGTCACCCACGAAAGCTCATGCTCCAAAACGTCTATTAGTCTACAAGGTGCCACAGGAGTCTTTGCTGCTTTCATGGTAATTTATCAGTTAGACAAGAACAGTAATGAGATGCAAAGGGATGAGAATTTGCCATTAAATGCTCTCTGTCTGCTTCAGAATATGCTAACCTACCTCACTGGGATGTGCAAACTTAAATGCCAAGATTTATTTTTATTGTCACCAACCTTTTATAAGACAGGTTGGTTGCCTGAGTTACATTAATGTACTGAATTATGCAGTGATGTCACAAGTACAGCTGTGATTGTTCAGGGTCAATAAACCTATCAAAGGGTAGGACAGCTACCTATATGGCTGTTCACACTGCATTTTGAAATGAAAGAGGGTCCAGAAGGTCTCTTAAGCATGGGCAAAGTATAACTACTCATTTTCAACCACACCACTTAGTTTTTCCTCTGAGAAGTAGAAATGGGCTTTGAGGTATAGATTTTTGATCCAGATTCCAATCTAAATCCAAGCATCCCACATTTAAAGTTGCTCAAAACAAGCTTCTTTGGTTTGATCCAGTACAAAGAAAGGGTCCAGCTGCAAAGTTCAGATCTGAAACTGGAGCTGGATCCAACTCCCTCATCCCGACCGGGGGATGTCTGAAGATATTTGATTTGGGCATCTCTGACAAATATCACTGTGGTATGGTACCTTTCTCTTTGGCCTGAAAAGTTGAATGTGCAGTGTCCTCTCAGATCAAAAGCCTATTGGAAAAGTGCAAATGGACCTTAAAAATGCCCTTAATGGGCAACTGATGATTGTCCTGGTGTGGATGAATTCTTAGCTGATGTAGCTGACTCTACACGAGCCCCTGCTTGCTCCTTGCTGTAGAGGTCTGTTGAGCATATTCTGGGGAAGGGCCAGAGCACCCTTATAACCCAGCACAGGTTAGAGGAGATTCTATTCAAGACATGATGACATCACCAGGCCACTTTCAAACGGGATTAACTAAATTTGTCTGGAGGGAGAGGGGATCTGTAGGTAGAGACAGAAAGCGGGATTTGAACTAACCTATCTCCAGTAAAATGCACCTCTTTGTATACTAACCAAGCTTTTCTCATGTTAATTCTCCAGTGCGCTTGTGCCATTTCCAGAGTCTTCCCAGTGAATGCCCAGCTTCTCCACTATGCTTGCATTACTGCAGAGGCTTTCCATGCTACTGATTGGTTTACTACAGGGCTGGCCTTACCGTAAGGCGAACTGAGGTGGCTGTCTCAGGTGCCAGACTGCGTGTGTGTCAGGGGGAAGGTTCTGCTAGGACCCAGAATTGAGACCTTTCAAAGTTTTGGTCCAAGTGAGGGGACATGGGGGCGTCATTTGAGCTCCCCACCTCAGGTGCCAAGATATTGTGGGCTGGTCCTGGTTTACTAGACCACACAGCTATTGTTGATGAGACAGAACCTTCTCCAAGAGGCCAAATGCCCAAAACAAGCAGAAGGCAACAGAAATCTACATAGTAAAACTGCAGTCTGCATTTTTAGTGCATTCACCTCCTTCTCCATTTCTTGTCTTGAGATCAGTGGCTCTGGGCCAAACGCATTCCTGATGTAATTCTACTGAAATCCATGACTGAATGCAATCTAGCAACACATTTGGCTTAACTGCTTTCCGTGGCTTATGGATGGTGGAAACTGCAAGTTTATTGTAAGCACCCTGATTTCCTAGATGCCAGCTGTTTGTCACCTCAGTAGTTTTCCTTTTACTTTCTATTGTTCTCTCACCATCCTCTTTTCACAGAGACATCAGTTCAAAATGGAGAGAGAAGGCCAAATTCTGCTCTCAGTTACAGTGGAGTAAGTCTGGGGTACAGAAACTTCAGTGAAGTCAAGAGATTGATGATGAGGTAACTGATAGGAGTGTGGCCAAGAGCTTTCAAAAGCTACACTTCTATATTATCATTGACATTTCTGACCACTCCATTGTTGCCAGATGGATTAACAGTTTTAGGTTACTGTTTTACATCTCGTAGGCCCAGCATGCCAAATTATAGCTGCGGTAGCATGGGTGAGCCCAGGGGCAGGGTGTAGTTCAGGGCATGAGCTCATTCTTCCAACCAATTCTCTCATGCAAAAGACAGGCATAGTAGGAGCTAGCTCTGCCTACAGTGTTCATTGCCCAAGGGGTGAGAGAGTATCTAATTTTTTTTTTAACACTGTGTGCTACCATGCTATCTGAGCACCGCAAAGGCTTATACCATCAGTTTAATATACAGGGGCTTTCTGCTTCAATGTTAATAGAAATTACATGTTAATTCTCATGGTATTCATTAAACGAAGCTTGAAAAATCCACTTATACACTCGCCAGATGCAAGGAGAAGATTTCCTGGCATATGTGGGGAGTGGTCTAAGCCATGAACTCTTGCAGAATCTAAACTTTCATTTAAAAAAAAAAAGTCTTAAGCCTCTACCTCTTAATGGTTGCAGAGGAAAACCTTCCCAAATACCAGACCAAATGTAAACTGATGCAGTGTTGTCTTTCTAGGTCTACAGAAAATCTGATCAGTTTTACCAGTGCTGTTCAGAATTTTGCAGTGGAACTCCCAAGATGCAGGTTAGTTTCATGAACAGGAGCAGAAGCAGGTACTAGAATTATTCACAGTGGAGAAAGACCCTGAAAAATAAAGGTTGAGGGAAGGGTAGAGAAACAGAAATCTCCTTTCTCCTCACAGAAGTGCAGAGGCTGGGGGAAGGGTATAGTAAAAAGATTCTTTCCCTCTTGAAGCCATCAGGAGGGAGAGAAAAAAACAAAGCCCCTTCCCTAGTTCAACAGGTAGAACAGGTATAATCTTCTAGTTAGTGGGTGTCAAAGTTGACGTGCTAACTAGGTTATACCAAAAAAGAGCCCACAAGCAGGCTTTTAGGATAGCCTCCTCGCCCAAATCTCCAAATCTGAGAAGATGGTAAGGTAAAGGCACTGGGTTTCTCATATGGGATTTAGCCCAAAACTTCCCACACCCCTACCTATTTACCTCAGTAAATTTTTTCAGCCCTACTGAGATAAGAATAGACCCATTAACTTCTATTACCTCCTATGGAATGATGAAATATCAGTCTAGTGCCAATCAATATAATATTGTTTATGCCAGTTCAGGTTATATTTTTTGATGAATGGAAACATGCAAAATAATACAATTAATGAATCCCAATGTGGATTTTTGATTGATTACTCTTGTCAAGCCTTGCCCACCCTACATCTTTCCCATTTAGTGCCCTCTCATTCAACCGGTCCAGTGAGGGAGGAAGGTGCTGGGTCCAGTACCATTGAGTTGGTCAGCTGGAAAGTGAGTCTAGTATAATTCCTGAAGCTGGCACTTTTCTTACCATGAAAAATCAACATTTTGTTTTGCACACCATTTCTTTTGGCTGGGGGCCTTCAGTTTCAGAATTCTATTGCAATAGCCACCATATCTAACTTTGTAGTATCAGATTAGTTAATGATGTTCGGAAGTAAACTAGATCAAGGAGGAAAAACAAAACAAACAATAAAATATTTTAGGGGAGGTTCAGGATGCATAGGAGAGAGTAATGTTAAAGATATCATCCTAATGCCTGTAGAAAATGGTCACTGTAATTAACACATTGCAGGTGATAGGCAAACTATGTGCACAGACAAATATTTTAGGTTAAAAAAAGCTTGTAAATTCTCTTGGAATCATGGTGTGAAAACATATTTCACATAATTACAGAGCACATGTCGAATGGATTAACTAGAAACTGATGACCAAAGTACTACTGATTACTGAAATAGTCTGTAAAGAATATTATTTTTAGATGGAGCAATCTGAATCAACCAAATTTAACACAGCAGGAAGTAGCTGAGGGAAAAAAAGCCATCTAGTGGACAAAGTTGTAACCATGTCCAACAAAACAGTAAATTGTTCCACGTGGAAGATCTATCATAGTTTGTTTTTTTGAGTTGCTGATCCACAAAAGAGTAATTTGTAAAGAAATGTTTTGGAAGTCTTGGGTACAGCAGTGACTACTGTATGACAAACTGCATACATGCTTCAGTACAGGATTTTATACCTAATAATCTTAATGGCTAAGAATTGCTACTCAGCCTTGTTTCTGGGGTTCAAAAGCATATTTCTTATAATACTTTGGGGATTGTCATTCCCTTGGTTATGTCTTTTTATTTATCTTATCTCTAGCTGCAATACTATGTGCCAAGCAGATTGGCATTGCCACAGGGTTAAAAAGTTGAGTTAATATTTAAACTTTTATCCCTTTTGTTCCCTGAAAAGTCAAGTTCAAAATAATGAGAAAAAAGACTGTGTTTTTAAACAAACAAACAAACAAAACAAAACAAAATAAAATACATGCCACTCTGAAGAGTTCTGTACTAAAATTATCTTTGAGATTCCACAGGAGCCTGTAGGTTCTGCCAAATGTCTCTCCATCTTCTAATGAGCAATAAAATAATAATAATTTGCATTTATAATCTGTCTTTTATCCAACGGTCTTAAATCACTTTGCAAAGATAGTTAGGTTTTATTACCCCCATTTTAGTAGTAGGAAAACGGAGGCAAACAATGTTAAGTAGCTTATCCAGAGTCCCAGTGAGCCCATGATGAAGTCAGCAATGTAAGCAGATCCTTGCTCTAACCACTAGATAACACTACATCCACAGTACATAGATTTCCTTAATTTTCCCTCTGCAGAATCTTGCAAATCTCTTTCTGTAGAGAAAATGGTTTCACTTGTCTCCACCAGACATTTTATCATTGTTTCAGAGACACACGCAGTAGTAGTCAAGGGCATAAATGAGTGCCCAAGTGTCACAGAGGCCTCATGACCATGTTCCTCAAACAGCTTTCCTTACCTACTAAATGCATGTCTTGCTTGGGACTCTTTCACCATCCTCTCCTCCCAGATAAAAATATCAGAGAGTCCTGTGTAATTTGTTATTTGGGGCAGGACCTGAGATAAAGGAAGTCTGGGGACTAAAATATCAGTCAGCTGTTTAAACAGTCAGTCACAAACATGCAGGCACTGTTCACCTCACGCCCATCTCTTCTCCTTGTTAACAGAAAAGGTAGAGAGAAGGAAACAAGAAGACCTCCCCAAATAATGTACTACTTTCATTAGCCATTGCTGCTGAAATGCTACCTTCTGGTTGCAATAGCCCCTGGCCTATGCAATGAAGAGAATAACCAAGCCCACTGCCAGTCCTTTTTTCACTCTCCCTCTCCCCCATGTTGGTGACATGAGAGAATTACAATTATAGCTTTTTATCCCAGCATGACCCAGTTCTTCTTGGAGCTTCACTACCCATTCTTACCCTTTCCCTCACCATCACATATCCAGTGTTCGGCCACATCACTTTTCAGCTATCACTAAATGGTAGAAAATTATCAGTAGTATCCCCATAGGTCTCAGTATTAGAGCAAGGATGCAATTAACACTGCAGAACAATAAAATACATACGCCGATACCATATCAACATCCTCTAATGATCATGAATAGATCACCATATCTCCTGCTGTCCCAGGACAGCTTAATGACTATTTGACATATCATTGTCTAATCAATCATTTTTCTCCTAGAAGCTAGTGATATTGCTATAAATTTATTGAAAGACCCTTAAAGAATGACTTCAGCTGAATTTTAGAGCAGAAGAATTATCATACTGGATCAGATCCAAGGTCCGGCTAGTCTAGTATCCTGTCTTTGACAGTGGCCAGCATCAGATGGTTCAGAGGAAGGTGCAAAGAACCCCAGAGTAGGAAGATGTGGGGTAATCTGCTCCCCAAGAAGATCCCCAGCAGTGAGAGATTTGTTTCAGTTAAACCAGAGGTTTCATCTCCTTTCCAAAGTCCTCTTTGTTAGTGTTAACAAGAATCGCCAGAGTTGTTATAGTTATCCATTTAAACACCCAGTTCTCTTTGAATCTTGCTAAATTCATGTCCTTAATGATGCCCTGTGAGAATGAGTTCCACAGTCTAACTTCTCATTGTGGGAAAAAACATTTCCTTTGGTCAGTTTTAAAATTTGCTACCTTTCAGTTTCATTAAATGTCCTTCCTGTTTCATAAATACTAGAACAAGAACAGACGTTTCTGATCTACCTTCTCTGTATTGTCATTATTTTATATACCTTTCTCTTATATATACTTTATATACCTGCCTCTTAGGGTAGGTCCCTGCTTATGGCTGCATCTAGAGTACAGACACTGCGTGCCAAGCCACGGGGGCGGCTCCAGGCCCCAGCACGCCAAGCGCGTGCTTGGGACGGCAAGCCGCGGGGGGCGCTCTGCTGGTCGGCGCAAGGGCGGCAGGCAGGGTGCTTTCGGTGGCTTGCCTGCAGGAGGTCTGTGGGTCCTGCAGCTTCTGGACCTCCTGCAGGCATGGCTGCAGGAGGTCCGCGGAAGCCACGGGACCCACAGACCTCCCGCAGGCAAGCCGCTGAACATGCTTGGGACGGCGAAATGCCTAGAGCCGCCCCTGCCCAGCCAGCATGGATATGAATAGCAGTGTAGATGGTGAGGCACTATTTAGACGAGTAAAGTGAAGACATACCAGAGCCCTAGGGTGTGTACTCTACATAGTTCTCTACAAGCCCAAGCAATGCCTCTCACATGTACACTGCTAGTTTCATAGTGTAGCATCCCATGGGGTCCCCTTTGCTGGAGACTCTCCCCACCATTGCAAAAGACTCCAACAGTGAGGAGAGGCTCTAGCAGCTCCCCCCTGACCAGAGCCTTTCACTGCCAAACATACCTACACACCTCAGTGCGGACACAGCCTGCTTTTCATTGTGGCATGTAGCTACATATACCTACACACCACTGCAAATGTAGACAGGGGTTTACTTGTTTCCTTTTTAAGGTAAACAATACCAATCTCTTCATAAGGAGACAGGGTTTTAGGATTTGGCCCCTTAGTCATATTTTTTTTATCAAATAGTTTATTATTTTAATAAGAGTAACAAGGTGAAGAAATAGAACACAACATACATTACTCTGCTTGTAAGCTCTTTGGGACAGGGACAGTCCTGTTGTTCTGTATATGTGCAGGGCCTACCACAATGGAGACCAGTACCTGGTTGCATTACAGTAGCACCTAGAGATGCCAAATACTTAATAAATTATAAGACATAGCCACATTCATCATATTCTTAAGAGATTAAAATGGAGTGAAGCATGGTTTTCTCCTTTTTGGAACTTGTAACAGAAAATTTGTACTGTTGTTTTAAAGCTTTAGTAGGGTGACCAGACAGCAAATGTGAAAAACTGGGACAGGGGATGGGGGAGGGGAGGCGTAATAGGAGCCTATATACAAAAAAAAACCCCAAAATTGGGACTGTGTGTATAAAATTGGGACATCTGGTCATCCTAAACTTTGGTATCTGTTTCTGGAAGTGAGGAGGAGCCAGTTTTCAAATACTTGTGAGAAAAACTTTAGCTCTTGCTGAACTCTGAAGGTGAATTTGTTTCCTTTTACTTTTAAAATTTTCTCAATAGCTAAAGAAACCTACAGAGCCATTTTAGAGTTATGCCTCTGTGAAAAATGTACATGCTTCTGGTTTTGTTTTTTTTGTTTTTTTAAAAAGCATTCTCAATCATTGTAATTATTCCTTGAGAATGCTTTTTTAAAAAGCCACAAAAACAAAAAAAACCCAAAACAAACAAACACAAAAAAACAGTGCCATTTTTCACAGCTACAAAAAACTCTATAGCAGCTCCAGAGCTTTCTGTGAAACTTAACAAAAAAATTGCCTTTCAGATGAGAACTGTAAAAATAGATCAAAAACCAATTAACGGGCCCACATAGCAAGAGTCAGGTGTGCTTTCCACTGGATATTTATGCTGTGTAAAGACAACATTTTATTACTTTTATACAGTTTTGAGAGGCATATAACTATCACAGGTTCTCTTTTCCATATACCTCAATCCCACATCCATTCAAACCCCTAACTACTCATGACGAAGGTTGAAACTTTTAATTTGGATAAGCCAGAGAAGATGCAGTGTTGTGGTGTAAACCTGAGTGTCTATTAAAAGGAGTGGACCTGTGGAGGACAAGTCTACAATTCAAATATTCTCCTGCTTCTCCCAGCTAAGAAGGCCTCAGAAATCTACTTACAATGGATGAACCATGGTAACTTGTCTCCAGCGGTATACCAGAAATAAACTGTCATAAAATGTGCAGTCAAAGAGGATGTTGGATACACCAAAGATAATGAAATTGCTCTAATTTTACATCAGTGTAAATGAGAGCCAAGTCTGGCACAAAGTGGTACATTGTTTACAAAGGCAAAATGAAATGGAGCAAGTATGAAAATATAAATGGTTTATACAGAAAATTCTTCACTGAAGCCACCTAAAACTTCTTAGTCTTTCTGGCAGAAAGCACAATTACAAATGGAGAGGTCAAGACAGACCTTATTCAAACTTTCCACTCACTGTTAGTATTTGTATTATAGTGGTGCCAAGAAATTACACATGAGATGGGTCCCCATTGTGCTAGGCACTGTACATACACAGGGTGTTAACTGAACAGAGAAGACAGACAAATGGTAGGAGTGGAGAAAGAACTGAAGTGTCTTTTCCAAAGTCAGCCAGTGACAGAGCCACAGAAGAAGCCAGGTCTCCTGACTCCCAGTCTAGTGCCCTCTCCTCTAGAGGCCATGCTGCCTCCCATTACCTTGATTGCTTCTACAACTCCGAGTAGTTTGGCATATGGATGCTGTCTGAGGCTACATCTACACTACAGGATAATTCCGAATTACATTAAACCGGTTTTATAAAACAGATATTATAAATTCGATTTCACGCGGCCACACTAGGCATAGTAATTCGGTGGTGTGCGTCCATGGTCCGAGGCTAGCGTCGATTTCTGGAGCGTT
>NC_133770.1:184884558-185033844 GCF_003597395.2 Chelonoidis abingdonii | reverse complement strand
GTCCATGCTGGAGCTCTTTTTGGATTTGGGACTGCATCGCCACCCGTGCTGATCAGAGCTCCATGCTGGGCAAACAGGAAATATAATTCAAAAGTTCGCGGGGCTTTTCCTGTTTACCTGCCCACTGCGTCCGAGTTCAGATTGCTGTCCAGAGCGGTCAGTGGTGCACTGTGGGATACCTCCCGGAGGCCAATAATGTCGATTTCCGTCCACACTAACAGTATTCCGAAGTAATACTATCGATTTTAGCGTTACTCCTCTCGTTTTGTAGGAGTACAGAAATCGATTTAAAGAGCCCTTTAAATCGATTTAAAGAGCACTGTAGTATGGACAGGTACAGCATTAAATCGATTTAACGCTGTTAAAATTGATTTAACGGTGTAGTGTGGACCAGGCCTGAGACTGACAAACTAGCAGCTATAGCTTGGCTTTTAAGATTGACTCCCCCACTCCACTAACACCATCCCTTGATTGGAAATTTCCAGGCCATTTCAGCCAGGTGGCACTGGCCGCCTGCTTTAACTTAAAAATTACCTAATTCTGGGATCTATCCTTTTAGATTGTGTCTGTTTTAATTAGATTCAAAAGCAGTTTCTCCACCTTGCTGGGAGTCAAGCAACCCCTTTTATTACTGGATTGCAAATTTAACGGGTCTGACCTTGAGATAACGAACATCTATTCTTATCACTAAGAGAACTCAAATAGCTTACTTCAATTATTAGTTGCACTTTAAAAGAAAATGAAAAAGCTTCTCTCAAGGTTTCCAAGAACTACCTTATAAAACAGTGTTGTTCACTTTATTTTGCACGGTAGGAATATAATGCAGTGCTAGTTTTCAGGATGAAGTTTTGCTTCTGCAGCAAAGCTTGCTGAATCTCTCCCAATCTTGTGCATAAACACAGTTCCTTTCATCCTCACCCACAACAGCTTCACATTTAACAACAAACACTTTGTCCAGACCATGGGAACAGCCCTGGGTACTAGCATCGCTCCCGAATATGCCAACCTCTTCAAAGGCCACCTCAAAGAATTTCTTGAAAAATTCACCATGAAACTAACTATATGAGATGTGTGAGATATATCAATGATTTTTTCATTCTTTGGGCAGACAACCTAAACTCCTTAGATTTCCACCGCAACAACCAACACACATCCAAACAAACACTCTCTCTATCTCTCTGGCACTCTGCCAATCAGCATCAACTTCCTTGACACCATGATTAGCTTAAACAATGGAATATCACAAACAACTACACAATCTGTCCAAGAAACCTACAGATTACCACACTTACCTCTACATAGCCACTAGCCACAAAAAAATAATAATAATTTTTAAAAAATTGGTCATCGGCTCTGAAGAGAAAGTCTAGAATAAATATATAAACACACTGAAAACCTCCTTCACTAAACAAGGACACTCCACCAGAAAATTAGATCATATCATGGAAAGGGCCATCCAAATACCACAGAAAAACATGCTTCAAAATAGGGAAAAAAAAAAATCTGTGCACACTCCTAATTGTCACCTACCACCCCACACTGGAACTCATATGGAGCATCGTCAAAGAGTTAAAATCCCTATTTGACGATGATCATCACATGCTGAAAAATCTTTCCCAAACCCACTCCTCTGGCCTTCAAACAACTCCCCACAACCTCTACAAGCTCTTCAGAAGCAGAGCTCCCCCAGACAAGGACACGTCTACTCAAAGCAGCACCAGACCTTGCCAGTACAACATTATGCAAAACCTGCATACATATCTCCAATGCTATGATGATCAACAACCCTCAAACATACCTTTGAAGATCCATGGGTCCTACAGATGTTTATCACAACATGTGGTGTGCTTCATCCGGCGCATCAAACACCATGACAACTATGTGGGTGAAACTGAACAATCACTATGCTCTTGATTTACCATTTTTCTGTGAGAGTTCAAAAGACAATAAACCACCCTATCATCCATTGGAGAATGCTTTTCACAAAGCTACCGCTCCCATATTTGCTCTTTCAATACTCAAAAAAAACCTGTGCAACATCTTCAAAAGGCAAGCTTGGGAATTTAAATTCCTAACTCTGCTAGACACCAAAAACACCCATGGATTTAACAGGGACACTGTTTTTATGGCTCATTACAACAATTTTTAACATATCACACTGCCTGCTACCCTTATTGCCACTTCAAACTCTTTATGTATAATTATCTACACCCCGCCCCGCAATTGCCTGCTTCAGTTCAAGTGACCGCCTCCAACACGCATTACCCCTTCTTCTTAATAGTCTCTCCCAACTTGTATTTAGCTCAGACACTCTGCTTCCTTCCCCACACTGGAAGAAGAGCCCTGTATAGAGCAAAAGCTTGTACCTTTCACCAACAAAAGTGAGACCCATAAAAAGATATTACCTCACCTACCCTGTTTATCCCATATCCCATATCCAACATGGCTACAACAATAATGCAAGCAATTCCCAAAGACAGAAAGCACTTAAGTTATATAAAGAACAAGATAGATTGCTCCAAGCCTCCAAAGCTTTTAGGAAATGAAGGAAATAATTCTCTTATGACAAATCATCAGGCACAGAACTAGAAAGGCACAGGAAGTTTATGTTTACTGTATGTATGAGAGGACTTTGTAGGCTTTTAAATAAGAACTTGACTCCAAAAGGTGCTGAACGCCCTCAGCTACCCTTGACTTTGGTTGAAGTCTCTGACTCTGGTCCCAAATAACTCTCAATTGTGCTGTAAAATGTAGGTGATTGCCATTTAGGGCTCCCTAGCCTTAGATATTCCAGGGTATTTAGGCATCTAACTCCCATGTAAATCAATGGGAGTTAGGCACTTAAATACCTTGAGGGAACTAGGCCAAAAAGCCTCCACGTGAGGTTTTCCCTCTGTCAACCATGAACATCAGGAACCAGAGAGAGTTCCAGCTTATTGGACAAGCACTGAGTGACTTGCTTTCTCAAATACAGCTGCTTTCCTCATCAGAAAACTAAAAATAGTTCTGCTCCTAGCAAGCTGGTTTCCTTTTAAGCTTTCTGCCATATCCATTTGTGTATTTCATTCAGGGTTTCTGCATGGATACGCCGTGGCGATTCTATTTCAGCCTTTAAATACATTCAAAAAATTTTTCATTTCCCTCCCCCATATTCACTCCAGATGTCCTGAACTGTCCAAAACTGTTTCATAATAGTAGAGCTCGCATTAATATTTTGGCATGCTTACCATTCTCATCTGCTTTAGTATTTTCAGGAAAAATAAACTTTTTCCAAATTGTTAGCAAATAGTGACAATTAGTTTAGGTTTTTAAATATACAAGACTGGGGCTGATGTTCTTCTGGTGCTTCATGCAACGAGAGCCAAGATGCTGAGTGAGAGTGCTGCAGAGCGATGTCCTGTTTCCATATACTTCATAGAGCAAAGTGCAATGGCAGTGGGCAAGCTTCCCCATAATGCTCTGTCAGTGTGCTCTAATCCTGAAATGGGTAACCAAGAGTCTACAGCCCAGTCAGCCTCTATGCTCAGGCTGACAACAAGGGTGTCAGTTGTAAGGAGAGGGATGTTTTATGAGGTGGACAATTGTAGTCTGGGAACTAGACTGAGATCACCAACTCATCCAACCTAAGGTACTGAAAAGCTATTAGAGTAAGGCCTTCGTCACTCCTGATGTGGTCAAGCTTCAGAATTAGCAACAGAAGGGCTCTGCAGACCAAATCTGTCTTGCCTTGCTCTTGTGAAAATTCCCACTGGCTTCAAAGGCATACTTTTGCAGACTCACTGGTGGTCTATCCTGCTGCTCTCATAGAAGTCCATGGGAGTTCTCCACACTTAGAAATTCCCATTGATTTCAAAGGGAACCATACTTGGGATCTGGATACATTTTTAACTCACTACAGAGGGCCAGCAGAAAGCCTTAATAGCGCTTAAGTTTGAGGGCTTATGTGGGACTTAAGTGAAGCAAAGATCTAAAACTGGTCCTGTCTCCAGGGGTGAATTCCATCCAATGTCGTTAGGGCAAGCAGGATTTGGCCCTTTGTCTCATTCCTTTTCCTTTGAACCATCCAGTCCTTACCTCATCATCAATCACAGTATTGTATTTTTGTAGATAGGAAGCCAGTTCAATTAAAAGAAAAAAAATGTTACCCAAAATTCCAACCTGAAACATTTTTGGAGGCTCCAAAGTTTTGTTTTAGAATTGTGGTGCACCTCTGCACTTCCTGGGGGTGTAAATATGAAACACACACTGTGAAAGGCCTTTTTTTTTTTTTTAGTATTTCTAACCTGGCTGAAGCTAGGACAAACTGGAAATCTCATAAGCAAGCTGGTAAAATGGGAGATTCCCAGACAGGAGACCTTTAGGGTATGTGTACACTGCAATTAAACACCTGTGGTTGGCCAGTGTCAGCTGACTCGGGCTTGCAGGGCTCAGGCTGAGGGAGTGTAAAATGGTGCTGGTAGATGTTCAGGCTCAGGCTGAAGCCCAGGTTCTGGGAGCCTTCCACCTCAAAGGGTCCCAGAGCCCAGGCTTCAGCCCAAGCTCAAATGTCTATACCAACTTTATAGCCCCACAGCTGGAGCCCAAGTCAGTGACATAGGCCAGTCACAGGCATTTAACTGTAGTGTAGACATAGCCACTGATTAACATCAAAGGGGATCTGAACTTCTGAACTGTTAGAGGAGATTATTCCTAGAGTCACTTCCCCCCACCCAGTGCAGATGTGTTATCTGGTGAATTTTAACTAGCACAACTTTTCTACTATAGGCAGGCTGAAACTTTCCCGTGCTGGTGAAGGTAATTAAATGAGAACACCAGTTCTTGTTCTTTATGCTCTGAGCTGCTAAATACTTCCGGAGTGTATTCACAAATCCTATATCTTTCCATGGGAGTTGAGGGCACTCAGCACCTCACAGATTCAGATCATATGTTCTTCATGAACGTTCTATGACATATAGTCCTGGATGGTTTCTATGTTACTAAATCACGTAGGTTTCAACTTTTCTTAAATAAAAAATAGTAACCCACAAGAAGGCCAATGTAAATAAGTTCATCTAGCCAAATTCTGCTCTGAGTTATGTTGGTGTACTCCCACTGCAACTCCAACCAAGAACAGAATTTGGCTCACTGTGGGAGTTTCCCCCTTCTAAATGCCACATTTTGCAACTCTGTTTTATTTTCTGGTTCAACATTAAAGATATCAAACTTATTAACTTCTTCAGCTAACTTAGCAATACTAAATGCAAAATGTTTCCTGCACCTATTAATACAGTTTATTAACAATTAACAGTTTTGAAGATTTGGATGAGTTAAAACAGCAGCAGCATCCATGTGGGACTAATCTTCCCTGGACAACTCGTATGGTTTGAATTAATAAATTTTTTCCATAGGAAATATCTGTGGAAGGTTTCCAACACACCCAGAAGTCAGTCCTATTATTTTACTCAGTTACTGGGAGCTCTTAATACTTCTACAGTTTTTCTCATTTTATATTTTTTAAGATATATGAATTTTAGATTTTTTGTTCATGTGAGACATGCTAATTTTGGATGAACTGTGATAAGTATGATTTTCTGAATAACTGCAATAACAATTATTAGTATTAGCACAAACCTATTAAAAACCCATCTCCCTTCCTGGTAAATGGATGTCTTATTGCAGCATCTGGTATGCAAGGTAAGGATGTTTCACAATGTACTACAGTTTTTTAATTTGCTTTCTGGAGTACAATTCAGGCTATGAAAAACAGCAGATTTTGTTGTTTGGCTACTTGGACAGTTCATGATCTTCTGGCTTCAGGAGTAATAGCTTCATGAAACCTTGCAGAAGTGCTCTGTCTGTAAGGGTGAGGATAAAGACAGTGAAAGAGCAAGAATGAACCACCATTAGGGCTTCTCAGATGAGGGTTTGAGACTCATGATCCAATAAGGCAGTGGTTCTAAACTGTGGGGTGTGCCCCCTAAGGGGGGCATGGAAGACTGTTTGGGAGGATATGGCAGGAGGGGGAAGTCAGCCCCTCCATAGGGTGGGGAGGAAGTGCCACCCACCCCAGCCTGCCACCAGTCCCAGCTGTGCCTTCACTCCTGGATGTGGTCCCAGACACAGCTCTGGCCCTGGACTGTGGCCCCCACTCCTGGCAGGGCACAGGTCGGGTATGGGGGGCATGACCAAAAAAGTTTGGGGATCCCTGCAATAAAGGTGTAGTAGATGAGCAAATAGGGTACTGCTGGCCAGTGGGATGGCAAGAATACTGCACCAAGCATACATCATGAGACGTGCTGCCAGAGTGAAAGTGTTTTCTTTCATTCCAGGGATATTTCCAGGCCAGTGGCTAACTCTCATGGTTGCCCCACCTCTCACTTTTTCCTACGTGCAGTTCATCAGTGAGTTACTATACCTGGCAGTAGGAGCCTCTGAAATTCTGAATACAGCTACTACCTACAGCACTAGCATTAAGATGTTCTTTAAGCACCCATGCCCTGGTTTTGGTCTCCCTTCACCTCCCATCAGGCCCATTTCCCACCTCCTTCCCATGCTCTAGTGCAAGTTCAGAGGTTTGTTCACAGGCACATTCATGTGTTTATTTCTCCACAGTATGATGAAGCTTCTATGCATTAGTGCTACGCAAATGGTGAGAGCACTAGTGTTTTGGGCCTCTGCACTTGTATTCCAGGAGCACTCAACACACTGCCAAAATGAGCCCTATAAAAATACCTGCTTTGGGTATGCTCAGAAGCCAGCAAACATAATAGATGTTCCCCCAAGAGATTAGTAATAGATAAAGTAATCAAATGATAACATCTTGATGTGACCCAAGAATTTGGATACTTAAAAAAAAAATACAGCTCAAATTCTTTATCATCATAGACTTAGGCCTGGTCTACACACAGATTTCACACCAGCACATCTGTTTTGGTTAGGGATTTGATTTTTGAAAAAAGCCAAATAGGTATACCAGTACAACCCCCCTTGTAGAGGCAGTTATACTGTTATAAAGATGCCTTATGGACCAATATAACTTATTCCCCTTCCTGTATGGGAATAAGTTATATGCATAGAAACACTTTTATACCAGTATAGGTGCATCCGCACTAAGGTAATGTTAAAGTGGTGCAACGTCCTAGCATAGACAATGCCTTAGTTAAGGGTGGTGACAGGAAAGAGATATGCAAGGATCACAAATAAAAGCCTGGTGCCTTTCCCCCAAAATCCATAGGGTAGGAGCCCTAATTTTAACTCACAAAAGTAAAATAACGTAGAGCCCTAGTGTAATAAGCAGCATCTATTACTTAATTCACTGATTCAATACTTTAAATTGAAAATGCTCAGCAGGCCAAGTTAGCCATTGATACAATGTCCATAGCTTTGGTTTCAGAGGTGAGAGAAAATATTAAAGATGATCTTCCACTAAATTTGCCAGTTTGTGAACATGCAAGAGAAAACACACTTCATTTGACTATGCCCTAATGGTTGCAGATCAGTCCAAGCAGAAAGCAGGTACGACTGAGTGGGTGTTCTCATTTAAGTCTTAGCCATTACCTCATGCTTCATCCTTTCTGTTGATAGCAACCTTGTCACACAGTCAAAGACCCAACAAGCATAAACAAGGTTGATCTCTCTGATTTTTATGGTAGAGAAATGTACATAACAAAATCCATCAATTGCCACAGAGATAAATCCGAAGAGAGCAAATTACACTCTGTCTCTCACCCCCGACCTCCCCTCCCTGACAACATCAAAAGTTATTTTGTTGAGATGTCTGCAACCCTAAAATAGGTTAGTTTGGCTTTTGAGTTATGGCTTATTGAGATGTCTACACAAGATTACAGTTATGAGTTATATTAGATTGTTAATGGATTTTCCTGTTTGACTTTCAGATTGATCTAATTGACCAATATTGTAAGTTATGATTCCCATATTGCTAGATACTTAGTAGTTTTTTGATTCGCAGGCAAAAGAATCTAGTATGAAATAGTGTACATATGTATCAGATTGATTATGTGAAAACGATCTGCCTTTTAATTGTTCATGTGGTGAATACGTTTGCCTTGTGAAAGTTAAGAGTTTTATTTTTTGCCTCTGTCTTGGATTTACTTCTTATATGCCTGCCAAAAGGCAATTTAAGACATAGTTTACGGAATTGTTTTAACTTAGTATGTTATTGCTTTCCTAGTAAGCATTGTAGAATTATTGCTGGTACAGTAATTCCTACAGGTCTCAATCCTCCAACCCTTACTTATAGGAGTAACTCTTATCTAATGCAATGACTTTAAATTCGCTGGTATACGTTCCAACAACGTGACTACTCCAATGAGTAGTGACCTGGTTAAGTATACTGAACTTACTATTATTAAAACAAAGCTAATAACTCCAATCTTATACTTCGTAATTAATTTCCATACTCTTGAAGTGTATGGCTGTTGATCAAGCTTGTACACTATAAATAAAAGAGGAGCCGAGGTGGCGGGGCAGGTTGGCTGCCTCAAGTATGATCCCATCTGAAGCCTCAGCATATACTAGGCTGGCTAGTCAACGCGGCGACTCTATTTTTAGCATGCTCTCAGAGTTAGCACTGGTATGTCTGCTCGAGCTGGGAATCATACCGCCAACTCTAGTGAAGACATACCCGTAGTGTGTTAGAGTTGATCAGATAATGCTGTAGGAGCAATACCACTGCAAAGTTAAGAGGCAGACACTGAAATGATTGTAGCTAATAGTATAAATAATACAGAATGAATGTTAATACAAGCCTTTTATCTATGGAACTAGGCAATGGGAGTTTCACATGTAGCGCTTACAGGATCAGGCTCAATTTGAAACAGATGATTCATATGGTACTGTAGATTTAAACAAACAGTACACATATCCTATTCAAAACTTTGGTAGCAATGTGTATACCTTGCAATATGTAAAAAACTACCCACGGCACAAAGAGGAAAGCCTGGCTCTGAGCTTGTGTGAGGTGCAACACTACACATATCATAATCTGAGTCTTTCTTTGTGAAGTGCAATATACACTGCTACCTCAATATAACGCCACCCGATATAACACGAATTTGGATATAACGTGGTAAAGCAGCGCTCCAGGGGAGGAGGGGGGCAGGGCTGTGCACTCCAGTGGATCAAAGCAAGTTCAATATAACACGGTTTCACCTATAACGCGATAAGATTTTTTGGCTCCCAAGGACAGCGTTATATCGAGGTAGAGGTGTACTACTAGAGGAACTGGTATCAGCTCTTAGTGATGGAATTTCCAAATGGTTTATTTGACTTAATAGCTTTGTAATTGTCCCAGATGACGGGACAATGCTATTTTGATGTGGTTTTACTGGTAGCAACCACAGAAAAGCAAGCTCTTCTTCTGCTCATACAGTATTTACAGTAATTTTATCTGTATTAGTAATTCAGATCTCCTTCGTGCCAGAAAGCTACCTCTGTTCTACAATTATGCCCATATTAGATACCATGAATAAAAACACATATCACTGGTAAGGTTCTGTTGTATAAAAGGATTACAGTGCGTATTGTGGGACTTATAAGCAAAGGTCACTTCTAAATATGGGGAAGAGCATTGCTGAATCTCATCCATAGAAAATTGCTTTTGTGCAGCACAACAATCCCAGGAACATGTAAAGAAATATAAAGAATTGTGTACAGGAAACTGTTAAACATAGAAGCTGTCTTTTCTGTGCTTTCTTAGTACACAGATGTTTATGTTCACCAAAAACAGCCGTCATTGTTGACTGCTCCTGTCAATCATGCTAAGTGGGCTGGCCAGTGTGAGCGATAAAGACTGAGAGTATGGGTCCATTTATACTACACATTCCACTACAACATGGAACCTGGTTACAAATAATTCTAATGTGCAGTATAGACTAGACCTTATGGTGTTTCATAACTAGACTAAGGTCCCGGACATGACCAGTCCAGTCACCACTACACATTGGAACAATGCTGTGACTGAGTGAGTGGACAACTGTGTTGTAATCAGATTTTCTGGCACTTTTGCATTATTAGTGTGGACAAGCCCTGTTAATCAAAATCTATCTCCCCAATGGCCTTATCACTCTAGATAAGCTAGCCAGAGACTGTGATCCTTATGGTGTTACTCAGACATTCCCTGTGCAATTGTTCAGAGCAGGTGACTGTTCTGGGGACCAGGGCTTTTGCGGGGAGGTGTCTTGGTCAAGAACATCAGTACATCCCCCTATTGCCTCATCATTTAATGGGCCAATCACCTTCCTAGCAGCACAGCTGAAAGGAAAGCAGCCTCCCCTGAGTTCTTATCTGGGCCCCAACACATGGTCAGGTCAGCCCTACAACGTGTTGCTACTGAGCTGCTAAATATGAATTGATTTCCCTGATGTCTAAGTCAGAATTCTTTGCTAGTGGCACGTGTAATGCAATAATTAATTTTACAATAAGCATTTGACATTTATATAACGAGGGATGAGAGAAAATTTCCTTCAGAACTAGCTTTACAGATGAATCTTCTCACTGTCTAACAAGCTTTTCATTGTTTTTTCATTTCTCTCCATGGTTGAGGAGAGAAATGGAAAAAAAAACAACCTCTATTCAGCAGTTTCCCCACTCATAATTCAAGAAAGAGAGTCATGTATTAGAATATAGCTAATTAGCTGTGACTGAAAATAATAAGTTTGGCAACGCATATTCTCCACTACTGCTCAGAGTAGCCATTTATCATCTTGTATACTCTCCGTCAAGGCTAATTACTGCAACTGTAATTAGTAACCTGTTGAAAGAACAAAAGAGGCAACTAGCTACACACTTAAATAAGTACATTGCTGTTTCTAATAAGATCTTGGGAGTCTCCCTTTGGAATACATTTACTTACTGCTTGTGTATTTCCAGTCTGACCCTCATAAAATAACAGAAAAGGAGGGTTATCTCCTCTCAGTAGAGATGCTGCCAATCACGACAAAACGTGACAGTAATAACAAATTGCAGAACTACTAACTGTAGTATGTAACTGTCACTTAAATCAGCCGCTGTACTAGATGACTGGCAGATAACTAATGTAACGCTGATTTTTTTTAAAAAGGCTCCAGAGATGATCCTGGCAATTACAGGCCAATAAACCTAACATCAGTAGCATGCAAATTGGTTGAAACCATAGTAAAGAACTGAATTATCATATATAGATGAACATGATGTATTGGGGAAGAGTCAACGCACCTTTTGCAAAGGGAAATCATGCCTCACCAATCTATTAGAATTCTTTGAAGGTGTCAACAAAATGTGTTGACAAGGGTGATCTACTGGAAATAGTGTACTTGGACCTTGTCCAAGGCTTTCTGAAAGTCCCTCACCAAAGGCTCTTAAGCAAAGTAGGCAGACATAGGATAAGAGGGAAGATCCTCTCATGGGTCAATAGTGGGGTGGCCCAAAGATCTGTCCTGGCACCAGTGCTGTTCAACATATTCAGAAATGATCTGAAAAAAGGGGTAAACAATAAGGTGGCAAAGTTTGCAAACTATGCAAAATTACTCAAGATAGTAAAATCTGACTGAGTTACAAAGGGATCTCACAAAACTGGGTGACTGGGCAACAAAATGGGAGATGAAAGTCAATGTTGATAAATGCAAAGTAATGTAAACATAATACCAACTATAGACACAAAATGATGGGGTCTAAATTAGCTGTTGCCACTCAAGAAAGATCTTTGCATTGGGGTAAATAGTTCGCTGAAAACATCTCCTCAATGTACAGTGGCAATAAAAGAAAACTAGCCACGTTAGGAACCATTAGGAAAGGGACAAATAATAAAAGACAGAAAATACCATAATACCACTTGTGACAAGGCACCTCCTCTGTCACACCAGATTTAGCACTTCCCTCTCTGAGGGAAGGATAATTCAGCCCCACTCTGGACTCTGTTTGTCTTCCCTCTCTGTATTTTCAAGATAGGCCTCAGGGGAGTCCCAAGGAGGGCTCCTCCATCAAATGGAAAGAAACCAATTTGCAAACACAAAACAAAGGAGATATCTTTTCCTGCCCCCTGGCTGGGGTGGTGGTGCGGGGCCTTTTGTTGGCCCTACGGCACTCAGCTTTGGTTGTTTCCCCCGATAGTGAGAAGAGCAGCCTCCCACCCTGGAGAAGCCTATCTCCCTGCTGCCACTAGCCTTGCAGCAACTTGTCTCCCCTTCTCTCTCAGCAGAGGTTTAAAAAAGATCTCAGGCAGCCCTTAATTGGACTCAGATGTCCCTAACTGACCTGAGGTAACCCCTTCTCAGCTTATAGGAAAAAGAACTTTTATCATTCTAGGGCTAATGCACCTGCCTTCCACCACTCTCATGCAGGGGTTCTTTGTGACTGTGGGGCTTATTTCCAATCCTCCCTCCGTTCATGCATCCGGGCAGAGTTCCTCTGGGCAGCATCCACTGGGTCCCTTGACACCTTTGAGGAGCAGTGGGCGCTATCTGGGGTTCTCTGCTTAGTGTCTCCATCAGGTTCCCTTTGTTTGACCCTTTGACATTCACACCTGCCCGATACATTTTTGGTTGTCCCCCGTAATTATTTGAGTTCCTGGACCTTGTGGATCCTCCCCAAAGGCTGGGGGAGGGTCCTTTAGCAGGCTTGCTAAAGGACCTTCCCACTTCCCAGAACTCAGTAGGACCATTCTTGCGCAGCGGCCCAGCCTGACTTTGTCACACACTATATAAATCCATGGTACACCCCGCATCCCCACTTTGAATACTGCCTACAGTTCTGGTCACTTTACCTCAAAAAAAAAATTAGAATTAGAAAAAGTACAGAGAAGGACAAAAAAAAAGTATTAGGGGTGTGGAACAGCTTTCATATGAGGAGAGATTTAAAAGACTAGGACTGTTCATCTTAGAAAAGTGACTATAAAGCAGCCCCGTCTCCTTCCCTCAAGTTTCTTCTTGCACCACCTCCAACATGCTCCCTGACTATCGAATACTGCATCCCCTCCACCGGTCCTCAGAACCTTGAGAACTAGAAACTTAAAAAAAAAAAAAAAAAAGAATATTGAGGTTCTCACATAATCAAATGACCCTAGTAACTTGTGTTTTAAGAGAAACACCAAATATGAGATTTGACATCTCTGGCACCTTCACCTCACACAGCTCCCCTGCTCTCCCAGTGGAAGTGAGAAGGTAGAAGCAAATGATCAGGAGGGGCCACCCACAAATAGAATCCCAGCTGATCCAGGAGACTTAACAGCTCTGGGCATTCCATCAGCAGAGAGAGAAGCTAAATTGCTCATCCATTTCCAGATTGAAGTAGGCATTCATAGACTAGTGATTATGGTGTTTTATAGGGAGGAAAAAGACACTTATGTTTGCTACAAAATCTGCTCTGTTGCAAATAATACAATAAAAGCAAACGCAAAAAAGTTACAGCAAAACTAAGTCATCAAGAAAAGATCTTAACTAAAAGCAATTTGTTATTGTGACTTAATGTTTCATAAATGATTTCAAGAGGGATGTTTATTGCAGGATCTGAGACCTGCAGCAAAAATTGTCTTGCATGAAGCAACTCTGAGATGCATCTTTAATCAGTACCTAATATCTTCTCATGTATTCTTTTTTATTATTAAGTAGGACATTTACCATTCTGAAAGACAATGTCAACCGAGGGTGCCAAATGCCAGTGGAATTACCTATTCTTAATTGTCTTTTTTATCTACTGGTAAAATATTCAGATACAAATTGTGTTGTCTTACACATGAAATCTTTTCTGCAGTGTACAATGCTGCTACAATAAATTCTACTTATTAGCTGCAAAAACAAATTTAATGGGATTGTTGAAATATCACCCCGTTGCCTGACTCAGCAATCCAGTAGCTGCATGTTAAAAAAGAGGTGAACCAAATCCCTTTTAGTTCGTTTCCAAGCAGCACTGACACTGGAGGCAGGTCTCCATAGCCCACAATTTGTTTTTCCAAACTGGGTCACAAAGAAATGCCTGCAATAAATTGTAGGCACCACTCCACTTGGAGAATAAGCTATAGCAGTCCTAAAAGACAAAAGGCCTTCAGTATGTCTAGGATTTATTTAGTGTTACGATGTCCTCTTCAGGAAGTCTGCCTTCACATTCTAAATCAGTTGCTTTATACTGCATGAGACACAGGGAAAAAGCCCCCACACAAAAAATATCCAAAGAAAATATTGTCATACAGTTTGGTGAAAAGCAGAGAAGGACTTAAGCCAAAAACATAAAACCAAACACTCCCCAAACTTTAAGAATCTGGACTCAAACTTCATAGTTATTCCCCATTTCTATGACAGTTTCAGAAAGTTTGGAACTGGATCCAAACGTTGGGCCCCAAACCTGTAAATTGCCAAGATCCTTTTGACCTCAGTGACCTGTCTCTTATGGTTTGTATAATTTCTACTCGTGATTATGCTGTTCAGCCACTAATGCAGGGGTGGGCAAAATACGGCCCAAGGACCGGATCCGGCCCATCTAACATTTCTGTCCTGCCCCCTTGCCATCTCCAGGCCGCTAAAAGTCCCGTGGCACAGGCAGGCTGCCCACCTGCAGTGGCTTCACACAGCTCCTGGAAGCAGCTGGCTGCTGCTGGCATGTCTCTGCACGCCCCTGGTGGCAGCGGGGGGAGGAGGGATAGAGGCGTCTCCGCGCACTGCCCCCGCGCCCAGCACTATCCTCACAGATCCCTCCCCACAAGGGGCATGCAGAGACATGCCAGTAGCTGCCAGCAGCAGCCGCTTCCAGGAGCAGTGTGGGGTCACAGCACGCAGGCAGGCAGCCTGCCTGAGCCTTGCCGCACTGGCAGCTGGGAACCGCCTGTGGTAAGCGCCTCCACTGGTCAGAGCCTGCACCTCACATCCCTCCTGCACCCTAACCCCCTGCCCAAGGTCAGAGCCCCCTCCTGCACCAAACTTCCTCCCAGAGCCCACACCCCTCAGCTACTCCTGCACCCTAATCCCCTGCCCCACTCAGAACCCCCTCCTTCATCCAAACTCCCTCCCAGACCCCACACCTCCTCCATTAATAGAGTAGAAATGTGCGGCCCATGACCACTTACCAAAATTCATTGAGTGGTCCTCCTGCGGAAATTATTGCCCACCCCTGCACTAAAGTGTTTGTGCTATGTTGAGGAGACAGTGTAGTTTTTGGCAACAAAGTTTAAACAAAATGAGCTTGCTTCCTTTGTATTGCTCTTCTCATTAATAAATGCCTGTTGTTTAAGGAGGACTGAATGGATTCTGACATTTTGATTAAATCTGTAGTCTAAAGAAGGGGCAAAAGTTCATACAACTTACAATAAAAACATACAAACATGGATTTAAGTGTTATAATGTTCAAGATGAAACAACATTCAAAGTACAGATAGGCCAAAGCTGCAAAACTCAAGATTTTGATCCTGCATGCAAGTCCCCCAAAGTCTGGAGACGTTTGTATTTTAGTTCAGTCTGTAACGTCTGAGGCCTTTTTCTGCAGCCACATTAGCACAGCAGCAGCCATGAGCCCAACAGCAGGAAGTCACATCCTCACATGCCTTCTAAATTACATTAAAACAATGTCTGGGAACGGCAAACTGCGGCCACAGGGAGCTCCACTTCCCGCAGCTCCCATTGGCTGGGAATGGCAAACTGCGGCCACAGGGAGCTGAGGGGCTCCATGCCTGCAGATGCTCCAGGTAAAAAAAAAGTCCCAACCTGCCAGCCACTTACCCTGACAGGCTGGGAGCCAAAGTTTTCAAACCTCTGAAATATAGGGTTGGCTTATGAAAGGGTCATACAGTTTTTGCTTATCCATCTTTGGGGGTGTAGCGAGGCGGTGGGATACCTCACAGCCCCGCTGAGGGACAAACCTCCCCCAACCCTGCTGTGGGCAGAGCCACCGGGTCCTGCGCCCGCCCCTCAGAGGTCATGGCGCAGACCCAGAAGTATAAAAGCTAACCTGCAGAGCTCAGTAGGAGCCCAGCCACCACCGGGACCAGACATCTGTGGCCGCTGCCAGCTGGAGCTCACAACCGGCCAGCCGAACCTGCCCTGTGCTCGCTACCCCGAGGACGACTGGCCGAGCCTGCCTCACGCCCGCCACCCCGAGGACGACTGGCCAAGCCTGCCTCTTGCCTGCTACCCCGAGGAAGGGCGAGCCTACCTCTTGCCCGCTACCCTGAGGAAGAGCCGAGCCTGCTTCTGGCCAGCTACCCCGAGGAGCCGCTGAGACCACCTTCGCACACTTACCCAGAGGAGCCGATGGTGGTTGAGACCGCTGGTGACGCTATGAGGACTCAGATACCTGACGAGGGGGAGAGTGGAAGTAGCCCGGGGGCAGCCGACCCCAGTCTGGCTGCAGCACTGCCAGAGCCAATGTCAGTATGTTGCGGCCAGATTCCCACTGACAGCAGCGAGTTTCTGCCACTGCTAGGGCCCTGGACTGGGACGCAGTGGAGTGGGAGGGCCTGCGTCCCCCCGCCACCCCTCCAGGGCTGGCAGACTCTCCCTTTCCCTGGCCTGAGGAGGCCAAAACCTACTATTGCTGCTCAGCCCTGCCTGAAGGCCTGAGCATATTGACTCAGTGTTTGCTGCCCCACCCTGACCTAGGGCTGGGCTTGAGACTATTGCTGCTCAGCCCTGCTTGAGGGCCTGAGCATACTGACTCAGCGTTTGTTGCCCTGCCCTGCCCTGGGCTGGCTTTGAGACTATTGTTGCTCAGCCCCGCCTGAGGGCCTGAGCCTACTGACTCAGCATTTGTTGCCCCGCCTCGACCTAGGGCCGGGCTTAAGACTATTGGTGGCGAGGTGGTGGGATGCTCCACAGCCCCGCTGACGGACAAACCGCGGCCGAGCCGCGCTACAGGGGGTCTGCTTATAAATGAACAGGCTAATGAATGAGTATATATGGTATGTTGATAAATTGGAGATGGTTCAGAGAAGAGCCAGGAGAACGATTAAAAGGATTTGAAAACATGCCCGTTAGTGATGTGCTAAATAGACTGAGCTCTTTGAGTCTAACAAAGAGAAAACTACGGGGCGACTTTATCACAGTCTATAAGTACCTGCATAGGGAACAAATATTTAATAATAGGCTCTTCAATCTAGCAGAGAAAGGTGTAACATGATACAATGGCTGGAATTTGAAGCTAGAAAAATTGAGGCAGGAAATAGGTATACATTTTTAACAGTGAATAATCCATCACTGGAACAATTTACCAAGGATCAGGGGGGATTTTTAAATCAAGATTATTTATTTATTTATTTATTTATTTTAAAGAAAAACATCCAGAGATCTGCTGTAGGAATTATTTTGGGAAGTTCTATGGGTTGTGCTATACTGGAGGTCAGACTAGATGATCACAGTGGTCCCTTCTAGCCTTAAAATCTATGAATCTTTAGAGATCAGCTCAGGCAAAACTGTTAGCTCCCCATGGAACCACCAGAGCTCTTCCTCTGTCATGTTGGACAGTAACATTTATGACAGACATCTCTGCTCTTTTCATGGTGTCTGATTGTTACTCTGATTTTTAAAGCAAAAATTCAGTCTCATCTGAACAGTAACAAAACCCCCTCACCATATAACAATAACTTACAGTTACAAACTTGTAAGTTTCCACAGCTTGGTACACAGGATCTCTGTTAAATGCCCAGGCTGTTGCAGCCCAGAAAAAGAATTAATGCCTCTTGTCCCATGAGAAGGTAGTTGGTGCAGGCCAATACAGAGAAACTCTAAACACAGTTGCCTACTGTGGCTTGTGCATGAATAAATGACTTTAGTTCTGCCAGTCTTTTAACTTTCTTACGCATAAATATCCAGGAAAACAATTTCACACCTTTCATAAATACCAACATGGTAAAGTATTCAGAAGGTGCAATAAGCACATATGGTTATCCCAGAACACCAGTCACCTGTGGATATAGGTGTGTTTTGTGAGAAAGTATCACAATCCCACCCCCCATATGCCATGTATAGCTGGGTTTATAGTAGAGTCATAGTAGATGTTGAAATGAGAATAGATTAAGTGACTACAGAGCAGAGAAGGAAGATCTTGTGGTTAAAGCTTGGGCCTGGAAGATCTAGGCTCAGCTCCTGGCTTTGCTACAGACCTCCTGTGTGACTTTGGGCAAGTTATTTACGGCCTGATTTTCAGAGGTGCTATGAATGGCTTTCAGATGTTGAAGTCTGTTCCTGAAGTGGCTGCTCAGCACTTTTGAAAATAAATCAGGTCATTTAGGTCTATAAAAATGGGGGAAATGGTTTACCAGCACTTCAACTCCAGTATAGACATACCCTTAGGAGCCTGAGGTGTAATGTCCAGCTCAGGAAGATGGATCCATGCTAGCTCTGATGGAGCTAGTGCACTAAAAATAGCAGCATTTTGCAGCTGCATGGGTAGCAAAATGGTCTCACCTTCCTGACTACAATCCTGCCTGAAAGTCCAGGTACATACTTGGGGCAACTAACCTGTCCTGCTACTGTGCAGCCACAGCTACACGGTTATTTTTAGCATGCTAGCGGCATACTTGAGCTGGAAAGTACACCTCCAGCTCCAACGTGAACATAGGAGTATGAGTAAAACTCATGTATGATAAGTGCCTAAGGGCATGTCTATAATAGAGATAGAAGGTATAAATCTAAGTAGGCATACCCAAAGTAGCTCTGATGGAGCCCGTGCACTAAAAATAGAAGTGTAGCCATGAAAACGCAAGCAGCAGGATGAGCTGGTTGCCCAGAGTACAGTCCCATAAGTATGCACTTGGGGCAGCCAGCATCTCCCACTGCTTACTTCTATTTCTAGAGGGCTAGTCCATTAGAGCTAGTACAGATAGGTTTCTTCAAGCTGGAATTTACACCTTCTAGCTCTAGTGTAGACATACCCTAAATCTTGAATGTATTGAAAATGGGATTGGGAGCCTAGGTCATTTAGGTGCTTTTGAAAATTATCTCCAAAAAACTGGCTGTGATTGTCTAAGATTCCAAGGGCAGAGTATGGCCAGAATACTCCTAAGTCTGCCTCTGGCTGCCTTAGCTTTCTTCCGCTTTTATCATCATCCTGCACACTCTCCTGATCCTGTTTCTCCCAGCCCTTTTCCAGTCCTACCCCAGGCCATGGTGGGTGCTCCACAGGGTCCAGAAGAAGTGGGGTGATGGTGCCACCATCATTTTAACATACGTAATGTGGTGTCTATTGTGAATAAAAATTAAAGATAGAGCAGCATCAGTTCTAGCAGAATGATGAATGTGGACATCAAGACAGATGAATCCGGCATAATTTGAAGCTAACTTCATTGCCAATAGCAACCATATCAGAACAGTAGTCTATCTAGTCTAGTGTACTTCTGACAGTGGTCAGTACCAGACGCTTCAGAAGGAGATGCGATTTCCTGTATGGGGAGGTTGTTTAATAACCATTCACTGTAGGGGGTGTTTCTCCTTAACACCAGCTGTTTACTGGAAGGCTTACGAGCAGGAAAGTTTATGTCTCTTCTAAAACAACTGTAATCGTATTCAAAAACAACTTTGGAGGTCTTCATTATCCATAGAAGGGTATAATCTTTATTTGAATCTTATTGGACATCTAGCTTCAATGGCATCTTTTGACACTGTGTTCCACAGGTTAGTTATGCGTTGAATAAAAGGAGTACTTCCTTTAGAGCAACTTGAAATTTGTCCCCTTCAAGATCACGGAATATGCCCCTGTTCTGGTATTATGGGAAAGGATGAATGGATGCATCAAATTAACTTCCTCTGTACTATTTTTTAACTGATACATTTCTCAAGCCCTCTAACTATCTATAGGCATGGGTCCAGATTCACAAAGATCCCTAGCAGCAGAAGCGCCACTTAGACATTGGTGGTGCAAGATTCTTACAAGTTCTCCCCTGCTGGGGAGCTCAGAGTTGGCCAGCATTACCCCAGGACTGGCTGTTCTCACTGGGGAGGGACTGTAGCTAGAACAGCCAATGGTGCACTATTTAAACACATGCACACTGCAGCTCCTTTGGTAGGATAAGTGCATCATTAAACCACCGTTAAAATAAGAGTTTGGTCTTATCTGTGATTAGGGATTTTTAAAAATATAAAACACTGAAAAAATACTGGCTGCCTAGTAAGAAGTGGGGAGGGAGTGGTCTCGAATTACAGCCAAGCAAATGGGACCAAGAAAAGAAGAAAAAAAATCACACTCTGCTGCTGGCATACAATACTGTAAACAGGTTGCATAGTACCTTCTGCCTTTCCACCACATTGCAATCCAAACACTGCTCGCCTACGGAGTATGAACGTTCTTGTTCAAATTCCCATAAGGTTTTTATTTTCTTTGCTTATTGACAAAACAGTAAAAACACTATGTTGAACAATTTTTTGCTACAAGAAAACAGTAATTTGTCAGAATGATTGAATAAGCCATAACTCAGTGGAACCACAATGATATTAGCTTATGGCATGTAACAGAGATAGGTCATTATATGGCTATAGAGGGGAAAAAAGATTTTTTTAATTTTTTTTTAAAGAAGGTGCCAGTTCATAAATGGTACACAGTATTATATGCACAGAAAATTTACTTGAAAAGATCATAAAGAATGGCCAAGAGACATTAAATGTGGTTTTTCCATTTACCCCCTAGACATGAAACAAAGCAGGGAGAAACCTAATGAAACTAAAAAGGCAGTGAATATTAAAAACTATTCAAGAAAATATGTTTTTATTCAATGCATGAGTGGAACCTGTGGAACTCATTCCCTTAAGATATTATTGAAGTCAAAAGTTTATCTGGATTACAAGTATGAAAATTGTTCTTGTACGTATAATCCTAACAACACAGATTAAGGGTAAACATTTCAAAATCACCCAAGTTCCATTTTCAGAATTGACTTAGGCACTTAGGAGCCAATGTCAGGCATGACATTTTTATGCAGCTTTTCAGATGTAGAGATTTTGGAGCAAGCATGGATTATATTCAACTCTCACCCTGTGTGAGATCACATGGGACTTCCTTTGGCTACCTGATTCTTCTGCGCGTGAAATAGTTAGTCTTGGCTGCATTTGATTTTTATTTTATTTTAATTTCAGCAATTAATATTGATGTTTATTTTGAAGAATGTTTTTGACCTTTTAACTATTTTTACAGTTGGTGGAATTTATGGTGGGAGGTAGGGTTGGAATTAGAGCAGCGCTGACAGCAGGGGACTATCTGGGTCATAAAAAGGGGCCCAAGACACAGGGACAGAAGCTGCAGGGGAGGCTGTGGTCCTGGCCCAGTGGAGCAGACACTGGTGGTCAGGTCTGTGAAGAGGAGAAGGAGCCGTCCCCAGTCACAGGGTGCTTCTGAACAGTTCCTGCCTGGGGATGCTTCCACGTTGGCGAATGAGCAAGTAGGGCCATGATAGGGAATTTACAGAGAGCTCCCTGCATGGTCATGGGGCTGGCAGCACCTGGTCCCTGCAGGTGCAAGAGCACAGGGAAGGTTGCTGTTCGGGTAGAGCAGAGATCCCCGGCCAGGACGGCAAGGAGGAGGATCCCCAGCTGCAGGAGTGGCCACTCTACTGCTGAATGACTTCTGTCAGGGCAGGAGTCACCGATGGATATTCTTTTCGTTGATTGCAGTGCATCAGTTGAAATTGATGTTTACAGACATCTGTCCATTAAAATCAGATCCTGCCAAGCCCAGAAATAATCCACAGAACTCTCATGATAAGACCCAACCCACTCTCCCCAAAATCCCAAAATGTAACAGGTTCATAGCAATTTTCCATGCTCCCTCCTGGGACAATTCTCACGTACCTTCCCAAGAGTTCATCTCTTGCCCGATCCCAGACTCTTCTGCCTTTGCTCCAGGGCTCCACTCTCCAGGCTGTCTCCCTCATAACTCTTCTCCAGTAGCCCCAAATCAGGTCTTCCATCACAGAGCTCTTCACATGGTTCAACTCAGCCAGGCCTTCCTACCTGATTTACCAGTTCCCGCAACATAGCTTGGTCTTGAGAAGCCTGGTCCATCAGCAGGCGATTAGTCTCTTCCTGCAGCCACACTGCCTCCTGTTGGGCAGCTGCCTGGACACAGGTAGCCTCCTGCTGGGCCGCCATAGCTTGTATCAATGCCTGTACTAAGTCATCCATTGTGGTGGAAAAAAAAACAACCCTCTACCTTTTTTTTTTGTCTAAATCACCCTCCTTCTTCTGCCGCGCTGTGCACACCACATCCCACACTTGACACCAGTTGTGACAAAGTTCCTCCTCTACCTTGGTGGGTCCTGCTCTTATTGGCAGATTTGCTCACCTCAGTGATCTTCCCCACAGTCTGGATCAACTTCTCCTGTGTCTGATCAGAAGTTGGGAGGTTTGGGGGGAACCCAGGCCCGCCCTCTACTCCGGGTTCCAGCCCAGGGCCCTGTGGATTGCAGCTGTCTATAGTGCCTCCTGTAACAGCTGCATGACAGCTACAACTCCCTGGGCTACTTCCCCATGGTCTCCTCCAAACACCTTCTTTCACCTCACCACAGGACCTTCCTCCTGGTGTCTGATTATGCTTGTACTCCTTAGTCCTCCAGCAGCACACCCTCTCACTCTCAGCTCCTTGTGCCTCTTGCTCCCAGCTCCTCACACACACTTCCTCTCCTCTGACTCCTCCTCGCCTGACTGGAGTGAGCTCCTTTTAAAACCCAGGTGCCCTGATTAGCCTGCCTTGATTGGCTGCAGGTGTTCTAATCAGCCTGTCTGCCTTAATTGGTTCTAGCAGGTTCCTGATTACTCTAGTGCAGCCCCTGCTCTGGTCACTCAGGGAACAGAAAACTACTCATCCAGTGACCAGTATATTTGCCCTCTACCAGACTCCTATACCCCACTGGTTTGAGTCTGTCACACTAAATAATATTGGTACTTCACACTTATGTGATGATTTTTATCCCTACCTGTCAAAGCTCCTTACATAGGTGAGCAAATATCACCATTTAACATATATCGTTTGTACATTTTATAACAATACTGAATTAAATATATATATATGGATGTCAGTGGACAGTGAACGCTCAACTTCCCCATCTCATTAAGAGGATTTTCATTCTGTTATTTGTGAGCTTCTCAGATCCACTGATGTGATTAAAAATGTTTCGGTCCCCTAGAGGACCATGTTTTAAGGATTATCACTACTCACGATGATGAATCTTGCAAGGTGCTGAGCATCCTCTGCGTGCACACATCCCTCACCGATTCCAGCTGCAACTGAGATGATGCTGAGCACACTTGACTGCCATTGGGCTCAGGGGAACTGAAGCCACTTTGCATCTCTATGATGATTATAAAGTATTTCGCCAGGGTGTCCAGTGAGGTTCAGGGCCCCATTGTGCTAGGCACTGCATGTGCACACACAAAGGCATGGTCCTGCCCCCACAGAACAGCTTGTGGTATTTGGCCTTATTTGAATAAGGCAGTGCTAAGTCTTGTATACCCAAATAAACTTTTGCTCTACCTTCTTCTGCTCTTACCCATCATTTTTCTCCTCAGATGGCGAAATGAAATGGAAATGCTTTATTTTGTAATTCTATAGCACTGTCCATCCCAGGACTTCAAAGTGGTTTACAAATATTAATGAATGTGAGGTGCAGAAGTACTATCCTCATTTCAGATGAGGAAACTGAGGCACAATTATCCAAACCCACAGAAATTTATGGTACTACTGGGAAAGGAATAGAGATTTCTAAACTCCCAGTCTCATGCTTTAATCATAGCCATCCTTCCTCCTTTTTAAAAGTCCTTTTTCTGTCCCTACTTTGTGAAATGAATAATCACCAAGGATCTGATTCCCAACTGCCTTCTATCATGTGTAGTCTTTCACACCTGTACAAAATGCTACCAATTTACAATAGTAGGTGGAAAACAGTGGAGAAGGAGGCATAAGTTAGTATCTAATGGACTGTTAAAGAGTTTGGGTTTAGTAGTGAGAACCCTGTGAAATTTATTTATGTTTTTATAATTTTTCAGGAATTTCCTGTTATGATGTTTGATCCTGTTACCAGGGAGGCGGGAGGTCCTGGGGGGAGAAGTGCTCAGGTTGGGGAGAAGGGAGATGCAGAATAAGCCCATCCCAAACTCATCTCACAGAGGCAGCGCCTGTCCTGTTTGGCTGGGCCCAGTTCCCCACTCTGGGTGTTGCAAGCTGGCACATGGGTTTCCAGCAATGCTCAGGTTTGGCCACTTCTTTGTTATGACAAAGGGGGAGGCAGCCAGGTCTAATCTGAGTAATGCCAGGTCGCAATGCCACTCCTCAGATTTGACCTGGTTGCCTCCCCCATCTGATGTAGGAGTGACTGGACCAAACATGAACAGCGCAGTGACCCTGTGCGCTAGTTCACAACGCCCAGAGCTGAGCCATGCCCTGCGGGACAAGAACCGCAAGAGCCACTTCTGCAAGGTGAGTTTTTTTGTTTTAGACGTTTTTTCATGTTATTTCACATTTGTGCAAAACATGGGGCTCTACTGATAGGATGTTAATTCAGGAGGAATGCAGGCGACTTCAGTATCCAGTCAGATGAAAGACTCTTATGCCTTCCCCTGAGCAGTGATTGCTTTTGTAGGCCCCAATGTCAATGGGACTACTCCTGTCCTGAAAAGTTAAGCATGTTCTCAAGTACCTTGCTGAACTGGGGCCTTAGCTAGCAAACGAGATTTCTTTGTGCCTCTGTGGTGAGGAACAGGACAACAAATTTTGGGACCTGCACTAATTACCCTAAATTTGTCATCTCCTTGACATCATAAATGCTACAAAACACATTTTGTTCCCTAGAGCTCCACAGACCTCAACTAAGCATATGGACTACTCGCTTACACTTACTACAGAAGGCTGAATATTGAGAATGTATGTAGCTTAGTCTATGTGGTGTAAATATGTATAAATTTATACTGTGTTAATTTATGGCATGCAGTACAGAAGGCTGTGTGCAAGTTACATTGCATTCCTTCCCACGTTTCTGCTGAAATAATTCATCTCCTGGTCCTTTCCCTCATGTTTTCCTTAGTCTCGCCACAGATGTTTGGGCAGCTTGTGTTAGTGGGGAACGTGTATTAGAAGTACATTGAGGAATGTAGGTGATGAGAATACCAACTCTAGTGTGTGGTTACAGTTTAGAGGATTAACAGCACTGGTGAATACTCGCTGATGGCTCAGTACTGCCTTCTGATACACAGATACACATCACACCATGGCTTGTAAAGTCAACACCTGTGATGTAGCCCTTCTGTGCACAGAGGACTTCTGTCTCTAGGGTTGTCAATTCAGTTCCTTTTACAAATACTGCATTCACATATAAACCCAAATAAATTAGGCTTTGTGCTTCAGTAAGAGCCAGTTTCTCAAGAGAATGGGCACCTGCTTATTGAGAAGTAAAATTCATTGCTAAAAGCCCAGTCTTCCATATCTGCATGGGCATTGCACTCATAAGTAAAAATATAATATCCTGGTCCTCTTGTGGTTATGGCACCAAACTGGGAGACCTGAGTTCTATTTCCAACTCACAAAGAAAGTCAGAGAGGCCTTGGGAAAGTCACTTCATCTTTCTGGGCCTCAGGTCCCCATCTATAATATGGGGATAACGATACTTCCTTTCTTCCACCCTTTGTCTGTCTTGTTGGGGCAGGGAGGGTCTTTAACTGTGTGTCCAGTGGCTAGCACAATGGATCCCTAAGCTCAGCTGGGGACTCAAAGCACTACTTGTTATACAAATAAGAATGCTGGAAGTTTTCATGTGGCCATTTTGAAACCTCTCTAGATTTCCTTCCTCTTTCTAATAGTTTCAATCACCTAGTCATGGATTTAAAAACAATATAGTGTGATTTAAATAACCAATCACACCGGGGTAGGGGGGAAGGAATAGAAAATAGAGACTGCCAATAGTTTGAACAACTCAGAGGATGAAATATGTTCAAAGTGTTCAAATTATTTTTTGTCCATTGTTTAAATTAGAGTATGATTACAGAAAAGTGACACCAAAAGGGCTAAATTCATCATATGAGTTATTCAGTACAAATAATTCACCCAGACCTTAAGACAACAAAACAAAAAGCTTTGTGGAACTCTTTAGGGGATTGCGACCCAGATCCTCAAAGATGTTTAGACACCCAATTCCGATTGAAATCATGGAAGTTAGGCACCTGTTCTTTGAGGACCCACCTCTATGGGTCTATACACCAGTTAACAGATTTTACTCCTCCCTTTGTAGGTTCCCATCTGTAACAAATCAAGTATGGCTAGTAATTTTTATTACATAAAGAGAATTAGAAATACGTTATTTTAGTAAGTTGATGAATAACTTATTCAGAACACAGTGTGTGAAACACCATGACAGAATGGAAATTGATTTTCTAAAATGGGAGACTGAACTACAGCATTTTCTGACATGTGGTGTGCCTCTCAGGAAAGCAAATGTCATGTCACACATTTTATTCCCCCTACTGAGGCATTCCACAATCTAAATGGCATATATCAGCCTAAAAGCTAGTTTACGAGGTATCCTTCACTATATTAAGAGGCAGGAACATATTAAAAATCAAATCCTGAAACTTTAACAGGGAAATGCAACATTACATATTGCTCAAGTACATATTATTGCTTGGTTATATGCCATATATGCTTGCACAAGTCACAAATGGATTTAGACAAACTCTGGCAGATCAATTGCATTTCTTAGTCACACATACTGGCTAAACAGTTTGGACTTTCCAGAAGTGCCCACAAAAAGTCCTTCGCTTGAATCACTAGACACACTCCTATTCCACTCATTTCCTCAAGGTCAAATAAATACTTTTTATGTAGGCCAAACTACCAGCTGGCACATGTGGATCAGCTCAGTCCCTTTAACCAGTTGCTAGTTATTTTGTCCAATCCACCACTTGAATACGAGTGAGAAATAGCTCACTCGTGTTTTAGGGATAATACCCCCCGCCCCCCTTTATAAGATTAACCATGGCACTGGGATTTCAGAGACATCTTCCAAAAGTTTTACTCAAACTAGCATACCTCTCTCAGAAGCACTCCCACGTAGGCCTAGAATGCATCTGTACAGAGTGGTAGAGCCCTTCCCCAGCCAGAAACCAGATGGAGCTTTGGTCAGTGTGGGAAGCTGTCTTTCAGACAGATGTTATATATAAATTATTGTTGGAAATTATACATGGAGATTAATCCCATAATATGACAGTCTTATATTTCAGCATTTAACACACGGCTTGCTGTTTACACTAAAGCAAATGACTCACCACCAATGCTAAAAATATTCACACACCCAAGAACTGACAGGCAGCTTTCACCTGGCCTCAGCTCCATGGCATTTGGTGGCTCAACTCAGCAGATTGCCAACAGCTGTGCTATGCCTTGAAGGTATCTGGTGCCAACAGCTAGCTACACTTGGCCGCTTTGCAGTTGCACCGCCAGTCCATCTCCAGCCTACGCCTTTTCACCAAGCAACCCACACATACTGTTGTCTCCGAAGAAATTGCCTTTAACCCAGTCCAGTATTTCCAGCACACTGTCTTGCAGTCCTCCTCCAGCTCTCTAAAGGTGAACTGAAAAGGCAATGTAAAGTGCACACACAGGCAGCTCATTTATGATTTATAAGGACAGCATTGTGAGGGTCTGTCTCCCTTCCCCTCCTCCCCCCAAACCAAACCAAACCAAAACACAAAAAATCCAGTGTTTTCTGAATGACAAATAATGGGTCCTGGCATCTCTGTTTTAATGAAGACTAATGATGGCAACCTTTGGAGGACAACCCTGGAGATTCCTCAAATCTAAAGTTAGGCCCAAACCAAAATTGTATACTCCTGAATTTTGGTAGGCCTGTATCTAAGTTTTGGGCCTATGTATAATCTTTACTAAAAATTGGTTCTGAGCAATAGACACTCTCCTTTGTCACTCTCTAAATTAACTCCTTTCTCCTCTTGATTTAGCAATTTACTAAAATAACCAAAGTCTGCTAAAAATATTTTCTCCTTTTTATCTTAGCTCCTTCTCCTCAGCTGTTAGTAAGCTGCATATAAGTACATGTTCCTGCAAACACTTCTTCCTGAGCAAAGTGCTCTCTAATTCAGTCTTTATCAAACTGAATTAAGTAGTCTCATTCAATTCAGTAGCAAGCACTACACACTGACGGAAGTATTTGCAGATCAGAATCTACACTGGGCATATGTTTTCTTTATTAATTTCCTTACTTATTAACAACTTTGCACTTCATTTCTATCCCAATCAGAAGAAACTTGCTTTTGTCCTTTCCTCTTGGTTACTTTTTCTTCTTCTTCTACATTCCCATCTCCCATCCCCCCCATATCAGGCAGAGACAAAAAGAAAAGAAAAGAAAAGAAAAATAAATAAATTCTCACCTGCCAAAATGTCCATATTCTCACTTCCTTGCTAAGAAAGAGCTAGAAAAGCCCAGCTGTAAAATTTCAGGGGAAAAAAAGGGGGGGTCGGGGGAACAAGCTAATGATGGTCACAGCTCCCAGTATTCTCACCCATCCAGTAAATGATAGCAGCCCAAAAAGCCATTCACAGGTAGTCTGCACCCTCCTCTTCTTGCATGGGCACACTGAAATCACTTGACAATTGCAAAGTCCAGCTAGCAGTTCCATTTGTCCACCTGCTCAGGGAAGTGAATCTCTCTCAAGTGCTGAATTCAGGGAAATCAGAGAGGCCTCCCTCTCATTTTCTCAGCAGTGGTTCTGTGTAGGCTGCTTTTACAATGGACTCATAACACAGCTAAAGAGACAGCTTCTCAGCAGAACAATCAGGTTTCCCTACACTGATGCTTTGTATAACTCATTTCCACTACAAGCATATATTTAATATGTATTATTTTATTTGTATGGGAGTAGTCTTGTTAGTCAGAATTTACGAACACACACCATAAGAGAGATGGCTATGGCTATTTAACAGCAGCATAAGGAGCATGTGTGTACACACACACACACACACACACACACACACTATACATTTCTTTTTTTGTCTGGTTGATTTTAATGTAGCAGAGTAACAGTTACTTACCCTATAAGTGGTGATCTGCTTGGTGAGTAGCTCAGAGGTCAGTATTTTTGTGGAAGCCATCACTCAGAGACTGTTATCCATAGAAGTATTTTTTGGTACAGTGCACTGTATTTAGCTAGGTATTTATGTTGCCTATTGCCCTCGTATCAGAGGACCTCACAAGTGAGAGCCAATATTACCCTCACAACCTGCCTCTGAGGAAAGGGGTAAAGACTTTACTGATGGAGAAACTGAGATGCAGTGGTAAAGTGACTAGCTCAAGTTCTCCAAGCCGGTAAACGACAGCACCATGACTAGAACCCAGGCTCCCAGTCCAGTGTTTGATTCACCTAGGCCACACTCACTAAATAAGCTGCTCTCTGCATGACTGAAGTAGTATAATTTGTTTTAACTAAGCTGCCCATAAATCTGGCTGGCTGACAAATTATATGTGGTATAAAACATTTGCCTGCACTTATATTCATTTTATACTGTATAAAAGATGGATAACATTAAGCTTACTAGCAGATAAAATTATGATCCTCAGTCACGGTGGAGGATGATAACTTAACCACAGGAAGTATGGAAATTAGCTTCCTCTGCAGCCTGCAAATTACAAGGTAATCTTCTGCAATTTGAAACCATTTAGGATCCTTGGCATTATATGCTTGGATCGATTTAAATCTCACAAGCTGCCTTCATCTTTCCCTTTTACTGAAAAAAAAAATCTTCTCACTTTCTAATGAGATGCAGTACATACCTACACAGCCTGGCCTTACTGTGTCATTTTTCTTTGTTTTAGATTAGGTGATTGAACTACACTGAACTCAATAGGGCTACAATGGCAAAGAATGAGAAATCCTGGTTACCTGAGTGTCTACCTAAGATTACCCTAAGTGGCAGGAAACTATAAGATGAGCGTCCCCGAAGACAGAAGCTTAAGGTTTCCAACAACTCAGACACAGGTATGTCGGTGGAGAGTTTTCAGTTGCATGTGGGACTCTTTCAGTTTACATCCAGTTTCTAGGACACCTGCTTTTGAAAGAGCTTCCCTCCCATTTCTGGAGACAGTACTTGGCGTGTATTAGGGCAGAGGAGGGAAGTTGGTAGATGCCCTGCAGCAGTGGCAGAATTTGACATACTTCGTCAATGTTCGTTAGACCCACAGTGAACTTTCCAGTGATTGGAGTCCTTCTGTGCCTGACAACGGTTATCATAGTCCAGTGCGTCTTCCTGGTGTTCCTCTTTAGACATTTAATACTTTACATTTTGATTGGAGAACTGCAGAAGTTTGGTCCTGAGCACATCATGACTGTAAGTACCAACACATTTCAATTGCTTTTTTATTGATTTATTTTGCATCATCAAGCTACAATCTGGCAAAAATAGTGATAGAAAATTCCCATAACTGTGATGAACCTATCTTTAATGTGCCCACCCCAATGGCTTGTTTTGTTTGACTAAATTTTTTTGTATTCCCCTTTGGCCCCTCTAGCAACTGCTTTACATTTTAAAGTCTGTCTTTGTAACTGAAAAAGACAAAGGCTCAGGGTGAAATGCTGTGGGAGTTTTGCCATTGACTTCAATTGGGCCAGGATTTCACCCTTATTTTTTGGAAGAATAACTTGATCCCACACTTATTCTTTCAAAAAACAAGGGTGAGTTAGGTGCCTAAATACCTTTGAGGAGCTGGATCCTGGTGCCCTTTTTAAGCCTGTTGGAGCAGATGGTCCTGCCTCAGCACAGGGGGCTGGCGCAGATGACTCAGTTTCAAGGTCATTTCCAGCCCCACATGTCAAGGACTCTGTGAACCAGTCTGAAGTTACTGTCTAAAAAGTAGGTAACTTCTAATGAGCAAAGTGAATCAACTAAATCTAGGTCACGTGCAGTAGATCTTGATTAGATAGATCTAGTAAGCTACGTTTTCCCTCTTTCCTTTGTTTTCACACGGCAAAACACACAAGGTTTTTTTTTGGTACTCTGAAAACCCATGTTTTTAATGCTTCAGTATAGGACTTTTGTGCACCTTACCTTAGACCGGGAGGTGGGGGGAGAGGGGGAGGAGAAAGTGTTCCTCCTCACCTTTTGTGAATTTTGAGGCTGATATTCAATTTGTTGTGGACTCTGAGGCAGAGGTAAAAATAGGTTTTATAATAGAAACTGAGGTATACCCTTAACTACCAAGAGGCTAGCACTTCAAGAACAGAACAGGGGACTAATACTTGTTATGCGTTAGTCTGCCTTGGGCGTCTAGAAAACAAACCATGACCCCTGTTCTGCAAACATTTCTGCACTTGCTCAACTTTACTACTGTGAGCAGTCATCTCTAATCAGAGTAGTAAAGTTAATTAAGTGCAGAAGTATTTGCAGAGTCTGAGCTCATATTGTAAGCAGATTACAGAACTGCTTTATGTCCTTTTTCATTAACATGGTTCCCCTACATACTGATATGCAGACAGCAAGACCTTGGTTTTGGCAGCTAAACGCCACAATTGGGTATAGACCCATAGAGAGGAAAAGAGAAAAAAAAACATACTTCTGCAGTGCTTAAGAAAAAAAAAAACAGCCAGAAAAGAGTTCCACCCAACAGGAAATTCTATGCTTCTTTAAGGTACTACAGGAAGAGGTGATGAAAGTGAAAACATCTTAGGATATTATCAGCAGGCAACCAAGCCTGACGGTAGTTATGGCTGAAGACCTGAATGGAAAAAAATGCAGGGCTGAAAAATTTGAACATCACATAGTGTACCAGCTTTGCATTAGCTGAAGGTTTGCTAAACCAGAGAGGAATATTAGCATATTTTTAAAGAAAAGACTCTGACTTTTATTTTCAATCCCCTCCAGAAGGCCCACAATCAAAAGTTGCATTCATCTGGTTATGTTGTCATCCAGATGAATTGTAGTTCAAGAGCTCTTCACATGTCATGTATGATCTGGAATTAATCCTCCAGGCTTTGCGCCCTGGTTTTTCTTGTTCTGTGTGCTTGTCCTTCCTCTGCTGGTTTTAAAACTTTCCAGTTTTGCAGCACAAGTGCAATGAATTCCTCGAGTCCATTCACCCCTATAAAGCCTTGAATGGGTAAGGATCTGCCTGCTTAATAATCTGCCCCTTTTCCCATGTAGCGTGCCCAACTCCCACAATTTTATCAGGAGTCTCACAATAGTTGATGTTTCATTTGAAGTCCCAGCACCTGCATTCATGTGACTGTGGAACAATCTCAGTTTTCATTTTTAAAAGAAAGTTTGTAGCCTTCTTGGTTGCTCATAAAAGCTGGAGAACTAGTTGCTCTAGGGATAATCACCAGAAGGCACAAAAAAAGTCTCAAATCATGAAATTTTAAAGCCAGTCAAATGAGCCAGGCCTCCAAAAATCATGAAGACTTGGAGCTGATGATACTGCCATGCTGTGTGTTGACATAACTGCAGTTAGCATAGGGACTCAAGCTGCATTTCCCCCATCAAGTTGCCCTCAGTGTAAGAGAGGGGGAGCTGTCAGCAGGGTATTTTCTCCAGGAGGAACCCTGACTTTTGGAACAACTCCATATTGTCCACAAGACCCCAAATCTCTTCACTCTCAGTGTATGCAGTAAGGCCCATCTATTTACCCTGGCTCTTTGAGAAGGATAAGGGTAAGTAGAGCGGGTGGCGGAGAGTTTTATGTATGTTTTGATTTCACCTTTGGTTAATCAGCATCTGTTTTGTGGTTCAGAACAGTTGCTAGTTCCATTCTCCCCCATGTATTTTCTTTAAGTTATGGCTAGGGCACTTCTAAAAACAACTAGCCTAGGCTTTGTGTACCATCAATCAAAACAAATAAGATAGCCTCTCTGATTCCCAATAGTATGGTTTGCAAATCCGTAACAGTTTGTTCCAATTATACTGAAAGACTCACAGTGCGGGGAAGGAAGAGATTGACCACCTGAGATTATCTGGTTTTCACTAGATTTCTCTAACGTGTACTGAAGAAGTGCACCACCGCCACCACTTCCTGCGCACTCCCTTGGAGCTGAGTGTAGCTCTGCTGGAGCCTGCCTCACTTTCTCCCCACAGGGAGATCATTTAAAACAGGACATCAAGAAGCAGCTAAACACTATTTTACAGCAGTATATCTCCCGTCAATAAAGCCTTTGGAAAGGAGCTGTTGCACGAGAGTTTAAAGGTTCTTAACTTAGAGTCCAGATACGTCCCAAAACAAAAATCTCCAGGTTCCAGCAGCAGCTCCTTCTGCTTGAAGGCCTCAGGATTTTCTGCTGCCCGGAGAGCTCGGCAGGCTTTCCTGTTTGCTCAGGAAAAAGAACAGGAGTACTTGTGGCACCTTAGAGACTAACAAATGTATTTGAGCGTAAGCTTTCATGGGCTAAAGCTGATACAGACTAACATGGCTACCACTCTGAAACATGTTTGCTCAGGGTTTCTCCCCAGTCTCCTTGCCTGGAAAACTATTGCCCAGTTCAGGCTCCTGGGGAAAATCTCTTCTCAGGAGCCTTTTTCAACTGAGCTCACCTTAGCCTTTTATTTGGCCCCAGTGCTCCTTACTCAATTAATTGCTTTCCAAATACTTAAAGAGACAGGGTGGATGAGGTCATATCTTTTACCGGGCCAATTTCTGTTGGTGAAAGGTACAAAATGTTGAGCTTCACAGAGTTCCTCTCCAGGTCTGGGGAAAGAAACCAGAGTAGTCTGAGCTAAATTCAAGTTGGGACAGATTGTTAAGCAGATGAGGTTAACAAATGCTGTAGGAAACCACTTAAAATGAAGAGGGCAATTAAGGGTGAAGAGGCAGTGGGGTGTGTTACAAATTGTTGTAATGAGTCAAAAACACACTGTCTCTGTTGAGGCCATGGGTTTTATTGTCTAGTACAGTTCCTAGGCTTGCCTTTTGAAGGTGGTGTGCAGTTTTCCTTTGAGGATGAGTACCGAGAGGTCAGATAAGGACTGATCATTTTGTGAAAAGTGTTCGCCCATGGGCTGATATGCAGTTCTTGTCTTTTATCTTTTTGCTGTGTGAGTTTATTCAAGAACATAGCGATTGTCTAATTTCACCCAGATAGTTGTTGTAGGGGCTTTTGATGCGCTGGATGAGGTACAGCACATGTTGAGACAGGCATGTGTAGGACCCATGAATCTTGAAAGGTGTAGTGGTGGTGGGATATTGATCACTGTAGGAGTGGAGATACGTGTTGTATCAACCAGGCAAGGTACCAACAAACTTCAACAGGACTTCATTTTTAAAGTGGATACCTCTTTACCAATCTGCTGCTGCATCCTCTGTAATTCTCACTCTGCCTCCTCAACTCCTCCCCCTCCTTCCTGTTTCCTGTCCTTTCAGACTCCCAACAGCCAGTGCTCCCATTTCTAATAATTACAAGCAACATCTAAACACCACAATATGTCTGCAGGCTTTGCTTCTTAGTCAGTTAATTGTCCCCGGGTAGACTAGCATTGGCTCATTCCCTTCAGTGGAGCCTGTTACAGTTAGATTTGGGCATCTGACCTCTTAAAGGGTCAGCCCTATGACAGTTATGTTGGTTTTTTATATATATTTCAAAATCTGTGAGCGACCATAGTGCTTATGAAAATGAATGACACAAAGAACTAGCTAGGAATAGAAGCCACCCTTCCTTATTCCTTGTCTCGCTCCAGTAAATCATTCCTGAGATCTCTGATTAAACACAATTTTACTTGAGAAGGAAATCCGCAATTGAACTGGGGTCCTCCAAGGTGAAAAGAAAAATAATCAGTGCATAGATTCTCTGCCCCTATGCCATTTTCAGTGTTTTACCTCTGGAAATTCTGGTTTATTTGCACCAAAGTGGAAGTAAAAATGTGACAGCACAATTGGTTAATGAACAAATTGAGAACACCCACAGTTAAACCAAAATTGTATATATCTTTTATATTCTGTCCCTCTAGAAATACTATCATATTCGAACAATTTTAAAGAGAAAGAAAGCAGGAGACACTCTGGGAAGCATGTAGAGGTTTTTTTATTTTTAATATTAGTAGTTTACAGCACAGCACATACTAGACATTTGGGTTAGCATAAGTGGTATGGATAAAACAGATTAAATCATATCCTCTTTAATTCTTGGTCAGAGTTAGACTGAAGATGACTGCATATTTTTGCTAGGGATGATTTTATGTCATAGCCATATAATTGTTGTGTGCTGCTATGTCCCCATCCCCAAACACACATCAGATCTTTGAAAATTACATTCTAAAGAGTGATCTATTTTGCTGGTGCAAACCAAAAAAAGACAACCATTTCTGTAAGTTCATTGCTCTGTTTTCTGCTTGTTCCTGCAAATACAAAAGCATAGACCTATCCCCCTTTCAAACAAAGAATGTTTGGGGATTTAACAATAATTCAATTTATATTAACCATCAAATGTTTTCCTCAAGGCTGAGGCACAAACAGATTACACACATTTTTCACGTGTGATTTTGTGTGTGTGTGTGCGCGCGCGCACGCTTAAGTGTTTCATTAAAACAAACCAAAAACTACTTCTTATATGAAGGAAATTAAACTGCATGATTCAGTGTTCAATGGCTTACTAGTTTAATTAATATGGATACTTAGTAAGGGTAGACAAACCAAATCAATGGAGACTAGCAAGAAGGGGAATAAATACACTGAGGATAGATGATGCCTTTGAGACATCTTGGCTGAAGGAGTTGATATTAACTAGAATAAGGCTTAGAAAGGGGGGAAAAATGAAAGTCCATTCAGAATAGTGCCACCTGCTTTAACAGACTGATGTGACAGCAAGAAGATGGTAAATTTCATATTTCCCTCAATACCAGACTGTGACTTATACTTCCCTATGCTGTGGGGTAACCACAAGCATTGAAAAAGGACTACAAGAACATTCTTGCTTAGAATTAACATTAAGCAGATAAAAACCAATGTGCAGATCCTCATCTGATGTAAATTGTCATAGTGCCATTGTATTTACACCAGCAAAGGCTCTGCTCCATAGAAACCAGCTAACTGTTTAATAAATGCTCCCATTTCAGATTATAGCTTTTGTGTTACGGTTCCTTAGATGTTTCAGTAATTGGCACACTAAAAATAGATTAAAGCGCAGACACTTACACATTCATTCAAGCTTCAGCATCATTTACAGTGCCATTGTGCCCTGTGAGCAACATCAAAACAGTCATGTTAGAAAAGTTGTAGGCGTTGGGAATTGTCAAAATTTCCTGAGCTAATTATTATTATTTAGTATTTGTACTGCAGCTGATCAGGCGTGGGTCCTATTGTGGTAGGCACTGTACAAATACTTGGGAAGATGAGGTGGTCCCAGCTATTTCACCTACCACAGAGGTTAGGATGGGACAAGGGACCAGTACATTATCAAATGAAAACTTACTTTTGGGTGGAGGCTCCTCAAAACAGGTAGAACAGACACTGAAAGCCAGTGGGACTTAGGAGCTTAAGTCTCTTCTGAAAATGGGACGTAGGCACTTTTGAAAATTTTACCCCCAATCATTTTCTTTGCTTTAGATGTGGAATAGCTACAAACACACTAATGGGGGAAATGTAATAGAAATTGCAACATTGATTCAAGTTGAATAGGATTTTAACTCACTTTGCAGTATAAAGGCAGACACTGTCTTTGCTGCCCAGCTATGGGAATGCATAGTAGATGTTAAAATTGCCCACCATGAGATCCTTATATTAATGTGAAATTAATGCACATGTGGAAATTTAATTAGAATAATTTATTATATTGGTAACAAAGTTAAACAAAATGTCCTTCGGTTTGCTTGAAGGCCTCTGTGCATGCAAAATCTCATGCAATCAGAAAAGCATGTGTATTTGTTTTATATTTGACCAAAAGATGGTCATCACACAGCCATAACAGATAGTAATGGTACATATTTGACCATCTTACAATCAATGGTCTGGATTTTTGTTTTAAGACCTTGGGTGACTGAGCATTTCGGAGTCCAGGTGGGTTTTGTAACTCCTTTTATTTTCTGCTGATAGTGTCAGTTTTTCATGTCTAATGCTATAGCTAACACTTGTAGTCTTCCAGAGACCAGTGGAGGAAACATATTTTACAATCTTTTGCTAGTCAGTCACAGTCTGAGAGTTTATTGGTTAACTGCTGCTTACAAAAAAGGCTAGGGAAGCACAAAAGATTGCTTTAAGGACTAAGCCTCCTGCCTTACTTAGGTAAAATTCCCATTAAGTCCGCTGTGAGAAAGGACTGCAGGTTCAGGTCCTTTATGTAGGCCCTACCATATATAAAACAGTGAGGTCCTGATTTTCATGTGTACTAAGCTATTCTACTCACGTAAGGGGCCCTAAATTTAGGTTTAGGCAGAATTAGATTTAATTTTTTTTTTAATTTCAACATAATATTGCTGTTTAATTTTTTGAATTTCAACATCAACGGTCATTAAATAATTATTGTCCGCATAATTTCCTGCAAATGTGAAAATGTATGTTGATAAAATTAGGGAGAAAAACCTTAAAGCTTTAAACCATTAAAACACAAATTGTCAACATCACATGTCAAAATATACAAATATCCTTAAATCGAACTCTAACAAGTTCTCAAGCAGCATTTTTCTTACTTTGCTAACTGTACATTTTGATTATTATGGACAAAGATTTTTTTGCTCAGTCTGTGTGCGTATGGTGAAATCAATGTTTAGTGACATTTACTGACAAAAATTGAATCTTTCCAAGCCTACTTAAGGTAAATGTAAATACAATGATATAACATGGATTTAGTGTAAATGAGAAACAGGCTCTGATATATTTCTTAGTGATGGAGTGCTACATTTTTAAAGTACAAAAGGAATTTAGAATGCAGACGCCATTCCACAGCCACAGAGTCACAATTTGGGCCAAATCACTTCAATAGTTTTTTCCCCTCTAAAACAACAAACACATTTCTGTTCTGTTTTTATTAGTAACAACTATAGGCCAAATTTTGCTCTCAGTGAGAGGGGTGTAAATCCACAGTTACTCTGATGAATCAGATTAAGAACTGACAGGGATTTGTAGGGGATCTTAATGCATGATAGTTTCTGTTAGCAAGAGTTAGGCTAGCTGTAACCCTAATAATGTGAGATTTGTAGAAGCAAGGATTGTGTAAGGCAAATGAAAAATAACTGTGTAAAAAGTTGTTGCAACCTTGTGTCAATAATAAAAAATGTGGACTGGCATCTAAATAAAAGTAAAACAAATAATATATCAGAATGGCCTATGTATAAACAAAATGCAGCTGTTGCTTATTATTGTATGTAACAAAGGGTATAAATGCTTGCTGTAATTGTTTACCTGTAGAGAGATCTGCCTAGGAGAGGGGGAAACCCTGTGTCCTAGTGCACTCCCTCTCTCTATACAATTGTAAAAAGAAAATAAAGTATCTGACTCTGCTGCATCCAACCAAAAAGTGAGAACTAAGTTTTTCTCCGACACTTCACTGAAAGCAGAATTTGGCCTTCAGCGTCCAACTGGATTGAAATAGACACGCCACAGAACTACTAATTTTATTTATGCTGTTATCTCCATATCAGTAACAACTTATGTTTATAGGAGTTGTTGGTAACAGCACATCCTGTACTTTTTATATACGTAGCTCCAGAGTTGTATTTGGCAAATTAAAACATCTGAAATATAATATGGACAGTAGGAGCACTTAGCACAAAGGGTGAATTTTAATAAGATCTTGTTAGCACACAAACAACAAGAATGTTAATAAACTCTCAGATCAAGAAGATGTAGCACAATACCTTCACTATACTATTTTGACAGGAGTCTGTCAGATTATCATTTAAAAAAACAGTTTTTCTTATGTTACTAAAACATTTTAGATTAATAAAACAAAGAAAAGTAAAAACCTAAATTTATTTTTCACCATTTATATTGTGTTTCCTTTTTGGAATCCACCCAATGTTGACAATGAAAGCAGATTAGTCAGTTTCGCTTTAGTTTCTAGTCACTTTCTGGTTTTCATGAACTAGCACAATGACGAAATGTTTGGGATACCACCACTAGAGAGGAATAATTTAAATTCCAAACCAAATGTATATTTTTAAATTAATAAAATCATTTCTCCCAATAATGTTACATTTTCTTTAAAAAAAATCCAAAATAATCAACCCCAAAAGTTTGGGCCTAAATTAGCTGGCAGAGCATGTCTTTCAATAAATGACAGCTCTTCTTCAGATAACTATATAAACCTTATTAGAAGCAATTTATGCTGTTTCATTACTTAGAGCCAAGGGATAATTTATGTCAGTCACCCAGAGCTAGCCTGTGGAGCATTCTTGTTCCTGTCCTACCCCCTAATCCAACACAGTATTACTACACTGATCCCATTGACAGACAACTCTTTGCAATTGACAAGGTATCACATGTGCCTTTAAAATAAGAAATTCCTGTAACAGGGTCTCCCTAAACCCAGCAGGGAGACCCTGCCTCAGTTTCCCTATGCTCACATAAGCCAGCAGATCATCTCATTAGCCCAGGAGTAGGCAACCTATGGCACATGTACCGAAGGTGGCACATGAGCTGATTTTCAGTGGCACTCATACTGCCTGGGTCCTGGCCACGTCCGGGGGGGCTCTGTATTTTAATTTAATTTTAAATGAAGCTTCTTAAACATTTTAAAAACTTCATTTACTTTACATACAACAATAGTTTAGTTATATATTATAGACCTATAGAAAGAGACCTTCTAAAAACATTAAAATATATTACTGGCACGTGAAACCTTAAATTAGAGTGAATAAATGAAGACTCGGCACACCACTGCTGAAAGGTTTCTGACCCCTGCACTGGCCACTGACTCAATGAAGCTCTCATCAGAGTCAGTAGTTCAGTCCTTTTCCCCTGGGATGCTTTTATTGTTCAAACATAATCACTATTCAGCATCAATCAAGACAAGTAAACCAGCTCCTGCCATGTGGCCCCTCCTAAGACCTCTGTCTCAGGGCCAGCTGCTGCTGTTGTACAGCAGATATCCCCAGCCAGCTCTTTCTCCTAGCTGGTGTGGCAAGCCCCCTTCCAGGTCATTTCCCTGACTCAGGGCCTCCTGCAGGAGCCACCTGAAATGCATCTTAGTGTGATGATGGTTGGCCTTTTATTCCACCAGCTGGGAGGCCACTGATTAGTCACAGGTGGCAGCAAATCCCACCCCCCCTTAAAGGACTCACCTACCCTGTGATAGCTTCTAATCAGGGTGTACTAAAGGAGGAAGCATGATCTTGTAGTTTACACACTGGGCTAGAAAGAAGGCGCTTTGGATTCTGTTCTCAGCTCTACCACCAACATCCTTTGTGACCATGGGCAAATCACAATCTCTTAGTGCCTCAGCTTCCTGACCATAAACTGAAGATAATAATACTTCCTTTAGCGGTCTTGTCTACTTGAATTGTAAGCTCATTGGGCCACAGACTGTATGTGTTTGTACAGCGCAATGGGGCCATTATCTTGTTTGGAGTCTCTAGAATCTACTGTAATTTAAATAAAAACAATTAGTAGTGGAAGTATTTTTATGGCTGGATCATTTTAAAAACTAAACATTGAAAATGATAATCATTCTCTTATGGCTTATATGATATAGTTTTACCCTTGGTAGTCATAGTTTACACTGACACAGTTCCAATGAATATCAACTTAACCCCCTTCTAATAATAACTGAGAATCATCTTAGATGTCAGATATTTATAGTTGCCACTTTAACTGATCATACTGATGCAGATATTGGAAATGTTATTCCATCTTGGCAATGTGAGTGAAGTCAGAAGCAGCCGCTCTAGGTTAAATTTAGTGTCCTTTCTCAAAAGGTGGCATTGAAACATTCAAGGACTATATGTGTTATTTGTACATGTGTGGGAAAAAATGGAAGTGCTAGAGATGATTCACTGTCAATATCAGCTTAAAAATATAATAGCCAGGCTTCTTTACATTGAATAATACAGTTCTCTGAAAACAGTCCCAGTGAAAACTCTTAAAGCTCTCGATAATTTGACATCAGTGGAACTACCTGTGGAATAAACTATTATTCTGTGTGAGGAAGGTTGACAGAATCTGGCCCTAAATATTTAGCTGAATCAAATGTGACTTCGAAAGCTGATCTGAGCAGAGTGGTGATGAATCTTGTCGCTTTCCATTTTGAAATCACAAACATCAAATGACAACTTCTGCTTTGTTCCTCAGATTTCTCTTGTTAGCTCAAACTGGAGCTACCCGCTTCAGCAAAGTCAGCATTGAGGTAAGTGTCTCGTTCTCCTGGAGTCAGATTACACAGTAACAAGGCATTGCTGGCAATCTGGGACAGTAAACAGTTCTCCCATGTCCAGGATATAACACCAGAACAGATGATGATAAATAAGTCACATCAACAGGGATATGAAAAATGATCCATTACGTAGCTGTAATGAAGCAAATGCCATCTTGGAAAAGGCTTGTCCGAATGCTTACAGGAGAGTACGAGAAGCTTCTGGCTCAGAATTGCAGCGCACTATTAATAAGCACACTGAACGAATTGGTGACTTACTAATTTCACACAGTGGTTCTCAACCAAGTGCCCTCTCTTGAGCTATTAGCAATACAACAAGTAAAATGGCCTCTCCCAAACCCATCCATTAACCTTCCCAAATTCACTCAGTGTATTTCTACACTGCCAGGGCTGGCCTTACCATGTGGTGAACTGAGGCGGCTGCCTCAAGTACCAGAATGTGGGGAGTAGGAGGAACTGGAGGAGCCTGAGGTGGATGGGGAGCTGAAGCTGCCAGCAGCCAAGTACCCGGAGGAGCTGGAAGGACCAGAGGAACTTGCTCAAGGGACCGGGTAGGGAGGAGCCCAGGGACAGAACGGCACAGTGCGGTGAGTCTATTTGGTCAGCGTGTTGCAGAGGGACCCCAGTGGCAGGACTCTTGCCCTGCCACTGTCAGGGCCCTGGGCTGGAATGCACTGGGGTTGGGTGGGCCTGAGTTCCCTACCCTGGCCAACTCACCTTGGGTAGCAAAATCCCGATAGGACTATAGACTCTTGCCAGCACTCCCCTGCCTAAGGGGTGCATTGTAGACCCTTGCTGGCATCCCTCCCTCCGCTAGTTCCCTAGTGACAGACGATGCAGGCCAGCCAGTGGGACAGTAGCTACCCACCGCCCCCTAGCGGCTCAGTGGGCCAGCTGATGCAGGTCACAGACCCTGAGTGTAGAAAATTGTGTCTGCTGCTGGTGCATGTGTATTCTCTCTGCTCTAGATGCACAGAGATGGTGGAGTGCTGTGCTGGAAGAAGGAGGGCACAAGAGACATAACAGGCAGGCAGGAGAAAAGGTGAGAAGGAAAACAGAAAGGCAGCAGGAGCTTCAGGAGGAGAGGGAAGGACCTCTTACTGTTACCTTCTCTAGCCAACCCCCAGGAGCCTGGACTGATTAACACCAGGCTTCATGGAGCTTCCTGTTTTCTGCTGCTTCCCTGAATCCCGCCTGAGGAGAACAGGCAGTCAACTGAAGTAGTAGGAGGCCAGTAGACCTTCAAGACGCTGATATTCTTCCCTCACTCAGGCCCTCTACCAGCCTGCTTATTTTCCCTTCAAACTGAGTGTTCAGAGCCACTATAGCTGCACAAGAACGCATTCAGGAGTGAAAGAAAGAAACAGCCATCTGGGGCAGCATTCAGAAAAAAAGAAAGAAAGCCAAAGAAAGCTTTTCTATCTAAGCAGAAAGGGCTCTCCTGAGATACATTAGACACAAATGTGAGCCTTCCAGCCCAGTGGAGATGTGAGTGGTGAGGAGATGCCTGATCTTCCTTTTAGTCAGAGTACAGGTGACCTGGCAGCTACTGCAGCATCCATATCTCCATCTCAAATGGATGTAACCTTGCACATTCCTAAAGAAAAGTGTAGATCAGAGAAGTGTGGTGAAGGCGCAAGAACAGCTGCTGCTGAGTTTAGTTCCTTAAGTCTAGATGATCCCAGGACTGTGGACCACTTAAGCAGTAGCTTGAGGGTTCTCCTTGTACTGCATGGGCACAGCAAATGAAAAACTTCATTGTTCCCAAAGACAATGAAATAGAAGTTTCCATCCAACACATTACTGGCGTGAATTCCCATTGGTGACAAAGTGGAGAGGCCATGGATTATGTACTCAAAAACCAATATGCTGCATACTGTTTTTGTTGCCAACTCTTCCAGTCTAATGTTCAGCCACATTGGGTTCTATGGAACAAAGACTGGAAAAATGCTAGAATCTGGCATGCCTTGAGAAGGCAGCAAATCACCAGAGAGCATTCCATAGGTGGAAAGAGCTTGAAGAGACTAAGGTTAAAAGCCACCCATAGATGATCAGCATCAAAGGAAGATTGCATCAGCATCTCTTTACTGGCAAAATGTTCTGAAAAGCTCATTGCCATTGTGAGAATGCTTGCTAACCAAACCTAGCACTGTGTGCACTTCAAATCAGTTGTATGTGCCAAACAATGGAAACTTCCTTAAAAATTGGGAGCTAATGCTGAGTTTGATGGGTGTATTCCAGGAGCATTAAGAAGAGTTCACCACCCAGAAATGTCCACACCACACTACCTTAGAAAAACAATTCAAATGAGATCATACAGTACTGGCAACAAAAGTCAAACAGAAATTGTGCTGATCTGAAGTCAGCAACAGATATTACTCTGTTTATTCTGGACTGCACACCTGATATCAGCCATACGGAACATGACTTTAATTGGTGCGTTTTGGTAACAACAAGACCTAGTGAAAATGTCCCTGCAATGTGACTGTCAGAGAGCATTTTCTAGAATGTATTGACATTGATGATACTACAGGAGCTGGTATGACAAATGTGCTTCTTAAAAAGCTGGAAGATATGGGAATTGCGATAGCTGACATGAGAGGTCAGGGCTATGATAATGGTGCCAACATGAGAGGAAAGAACAGAGGAGTGCAGACACGGATCCAAGAGTTAAACCCTCGAGATTTTTTGTCCCATGCAGTTCTCATTCATTGAACTTGATGGTCAGTGGTGCAGCATCAGCGTCTAGTGAGACTGCTGAATTTTTTAATGTAATTCAAAGCATCTATGTATTTTTCTCTGAATCAACTCATCATAGAGGGCCTTTCCAAGAAACTAGAGCTGCTGAGCCACAGACCACACTAGTGCCATGAGATGCTGTAACACTCACTTGCGCATCATGAGCAGAACCCAAGTGTCTAGTGATGAATTACATATGGAGGATAGTGGCTGTGGCATTCCAAGAAGGATTGTGAGGAATAACTATCAGACATTGCCTCCTCCCTCCAGGCTCTCCTATGACCAGCTGTCAGTAACTTCAGCCTAGAGAGGGAGTCATCAACTTCATTCGCAGGCTGTGAAACATCAGAGTAATCAAACACAGGCTGAAAACAGTCTATAAGGTGTCTGAGTCCATTCTTCCAAACAGTTGGATTCTCCAATATCAGGGTCTATAACTAATGAGTGATCCTACAAGAGAGAAACACCCCAGAAGCTAGTGATTGTTGATTCCCAGTTCTGGTGTGGGAGTACTTTGCAGAAATGGTGGATTCTCACATCAGTCAGCTGCTACAGTCTGAAGTTAACAGATATTCAGAAGGGATTTGAAAATACAGTTAGTTGCTGATCTTCTTTTCTATTTAGATACTGGAAGTATCTAAATCTTTACCAGATCCACCACACACAAAAGTAATCAGTATACACAGTTGATAGTAATGACTTCTCTGTGGGCCATCACATAAGCAGTCACTAAAACACATATCTAAACTCATCCTGAGCTCAGACAGGCATTTGTACACATTAGAAAAATAAATACAATAATTTTAAAAGAACCCCATGGTGGAGCTTTGCTATAGGCCCCCTTCCTCAGGCTGATTCAGAATGTACAATCAGGAACCTGATTCACAAACATCAAGAATCAGTTCAAGTATATGTGCCATGTTAACATGGGGTACTGTACTCAGGACACAGGAGAGAGGATGCTACACATTGGCGCACAGGCCTGCTTTTCAAGTACTATGGAAGTAGTTATAATACACCAGCCGAAGAGCCTCCCAACACAAGGCTTTGAGAGGCTGGCACTAAGTACTTGTATCATAGGTTTCATCTCATGCCAGAACATTCCAGAAAACTCAAAGTTTCAGAGCAGGAGTCAGAACACAGCAGAGCAATGTACCAGGCTTCCAGTCTGGGCAGGGGTCATGCTTTTATTAATATGTACACATCATCCTTACTCTCAGGTGATGTTTGAGCCTGTCCCTGGAGAGCAAGAAAGGCCATCAGAGCCTTTAATGTCAGGAGGTCAATACTGCTTTCAGGAGGATTCACTGAAATTTTGGAGAGAGCTTCAAGGGCATAACACTTACCCTTGTAATGATGGTGTTGGAGGACAGCAGCCACAGCAATGGACTTGGATCTGTGACTACTAAAGGGTGGGGAGCGTGTGAGGATGGGACAAAATGCATCTGGCTTAGTCCTTCAGCCAACACTCCTGTTCCATGATAATATTGCCTTTCCAGTTTGGAGATAGCGCAGCTTGTCAGAGTCTAGTGCTCCAGTAGCTAGGACTTCGTTCTCATCGACAATTATTGTACCAAACTAGTGCCAAATCCTGTACCAGAACCATCTCTGGGTAGAGTATAATTAAATTTTGCAACATGAAGGGAAGAACACAGAGTGTTTTAACTTGGTTCTCAATCTTTTCCATACTGAGCCCCCAGTTACAAGAGAAGTTCTGGGATTTCCTCCTATAGTTACAGGATCTACATCCCTATAGCCATAAGAAAAGGAAGGTAGCTGCCTCCTTTTAGACATGGTTTTCCTCTGCCCTTTTGATATGTTCATGACCCCGCCATGGCAGGTTGCCACTGCAAGGTTGTGAAACGACATTTCTAGCACGTTCACTTCTAAACTAAATGTCCTGGGAGGGGAAGAAGCATTCCAGACTCAAGTGAGCTTTTTCTGTTCTGATCTTCGTTGGTTGGAGTTGATCCATTTCCTCCCCCAGTAATGCTGCTATGGAGCTGTGCTTCTGCTTCAATGAACCCCACAAATGTAATTTGCAAACCTCCTTTCCCCCTCCCCCATCTCCTCCAGTATAAAGCCAGGTAGCAGCTATACTGGTGCTAAGTCAGAACACCCCCTTTTAGTTGGAAACTCCTCGGCAAGTAATTACAATAACTGATCAAAGGGCTAGTATTATGTGATCAGTTTGAATGTATTTTTTCATTTGCATGTTCCTCTTTCATTGTTTTGCATTCTGTAAATACTGGCAAAGTAAATGTTAAGATGTCATGTCTCCCTCCTAGGAAGTGATTGACAGGCCTTAAGTGCTGTGGGTTTTTTATAACCAACATGACTGACAGCTTTTAAGTGGAAAGCAGTTTATGCAACTTTCAAATGTTAGTTGTCTACACGAATAATATGAAATACTGGATTTTCTTGTATCTATCTAATAGTGTTTCCTACTGTGCTGGCAGCCACTGTAATAACTCAACTGTTAAAAATAAAAGTCTGCACAGTTCTAAGGCTTCCACACTGACAAAAGGAAAAGAAAACTAGTCCACGTTCCTCAAGGACTTGGATTTCAAAGCATTACAGAGTTAAATAGGAGATTTCTCTTCAGGCCAGGGTTGGCTACAGGAAGATCCTTACTTATTCAACAAATATTTCTATTTAATGTTTTAAAACATTCTGCATCATACAGTATGTCTACAAATCTAAACCAGGGTTATTCTCCCATCAGTGTATTATGGAACCGAACTGGTTAATTTCCATACAATTTACTCCTGTAAATCCATCATCTTGCTCCACTCATCATTAAAAGAACAAATCCCTCAATGGTTTGCATATGAAATTTGGCCAATTATTATTAAGCACCAGTAGTGCACATGATTTACCAACACAGACAGTTCAGACTGTGCCCCAAGATTTTACAATCCAGTTCAAACACAGACAAGATGGGAATAGCTCATGCAGTGCCAGCACGAAGTAGAGATAGTGGAAAACTCTAGCAGTGGTCTTTTTCTGAAAGGCTTTCCAGAAGAAGTGGGTTTTTAAGGAGGAAGAGGTGGTTGTATGGAACTCCAGTACCAATGGATCTTGTAATGTTATCAGTTATAAATACTTTCATAATGAAGGATCCTAATTCTGTATGTGTCTCATACAATACTGACATTTATAAACATGAACACTTAGGCCTCATTTAATCAGAAAATATATTCTGCCTTCTGCGCAATGTAAGCCCCAGAAGGCCATGTGATACAGGCTCCACAAGAGGTCATGCCAGGAGCGGCGCCAGGGTTTTTGGTGCTCTAGGCGGGGGTCCTTCCATGCCCCCGGTCGTTGGTGGCAATTCTGCGGCGGAGGGGTCCTTCCATGCTCCCGGTCTTCGGGGCACTTCAGCGGCGGGTCCTGGAGCGAGTGAAGGACCCGCCGCAGAATTGCTGCCGAAGGCACGGAAGGACCCCCTGCCATCGAATTGCCGCTGAGGATGGCAATATGCCGCCCCCCCAAATCCTGGCACCCTAGGCGACTGCCTAGATCGCCTAAATGGAAGCGCCGGTGCTGGGTCATGCTATTCAGGCTGTCTTCTGCAGAAACGCAAAGAACGCCAACCTTGCGCACTGGGAGTTATGATGCATATCAGAGAAAGAGTCCACAAGAAAAAGAACTCTCTTAACTGATCTTGTATCCATTCCTTTCCCACTGAATACCCTCAGTGAAGTATAGAGGGAAGATGGACAGGTTCCAGAAAGCCTATGGGCTAGAAAGAAGTGAGTGGGACTTTGCTCTACCTGCCAGTCATCAAAGTAGTAGGTTTCCCCAATGCTGTTCTCCCAACCCACAACATAGCCATTTGATTTGGGCAAATAACAGGAGGATCTATAGCCTGATGGGTCACCGTCTAAACTTCAGAGCTCTGCCAGAGAGATGTCTCCTTGAAATTTCCTCTCTGCTGGACTGAATATCAGGCAGAAAAGAACCTTTGGCATCAAACCAACCAGCTCAATTGCCGTATGTGACAACTGGACTCAAGGGAATCTGTGACACCACTGAGAAGGGAGTGTCCTGGGACACCACATAATGTTTAAACCATCATTACATAGTCACTGTTGAGGGTGAAAGTACTTCTCTGATACAGGAATTGGTTTCATGCCTGTAGCTGGAGACCTGTATAGGTTCTCTTCTGCTAGGTAGGGATCTTTGTTCAGCTGCCTCTAACATAGAAACTGACAACTAGCCTGGCATGAGACCATTTCTGTGCACTTTCTTTCGTATAATGCAAGATAATTATAGTCACATTTTCCATGTTTATTTGCACAAATTCTAGCTCTGTTTTTTTAAAGCTGTACAAGAACATAATTTATTAAACCTACAACATAATCTATCCTAAATAATTACACAATTTCCTCTTTCTCACTTTCAGAGAACGGACAATAATCAGGTTAGGTTATCTTTATAACCCTGACCTTATAGTTTCTCTTCATTTTCCTCTCCAGACTTTCTTGACTTCTCCTCCTCTAATTCACTTCCAACCAATTTAATATACCCAAAAAAGAAAAACTGTACAGAGATAAATCATTTTACCTTGGAAATTTGTCTGTGTGAAAAAGAAACAAAGCACTGCCCTCAAAAACTTAGCAAATTACTTTACTCTCAAGTATGGAACAAATTCATTTGTTTTCTTTATATAAGAGGAACAAATTTCATGATGCAAATTGTGCCCTGAAGGAGAGCAAAACAGTCCAGATGACTAGTTTTATTTCTTTTAGATGCAAATAAGTGAACTCAGGTAATACCTCTGAGTAAAACAATTGCCCACGTTTTGGAGGTCAGTGGTTTATTTGTATAGTACTGGGTCCTACAGCCATTTTTTAAAGGCATGTTAGCTTTCCTGCTGGCTCACAAAACCCTCATCAGTAATTGGCTTGAACACATGTAACAACAGTGACTTAACTGGCCACACTTTGCACTGGATGATATTTTTTGAATATTTAGGGATGCGAATTACACTCAAAAAGAAATTAGTTGAAGCTCTGCAGAGTTCTGGGAGGCTTTTCTGTTTTCCGAAGGCTTATCCCACCCCATCCTCCCCACAGCCACAAAGGGACTGTAAAATGAGGGAACATGAAGCTGAGGTAAAGTGGTTGTACGAAGTGAAAGCTTTTCAAAGCATACAGGCTGAAAATCTTTCTATAAGTGACTTGAATTCAGGATACTTTCAAAGTTAAGCCCACTCCTCCTCAAAGCCATGCAAGGTGGCACCTCTTTTCAGACCAAGAAAGGTCTGGGAGCTCAAATTGGATTTGCATGGTTATCTATTGCAGCAGTATATACATCTACCTTACTTTGTATAAAAAAGAAAAAAAGTGTAACCAAGGAAGATTTACCATACAATATTTCATTTGGACTCTGTTACACATATTGAGTATGGCCAAGGATATCACTGAAATTAGGATTACAGAATTTGCAATGGACATCTGAGGATTAAAAGGCAATCGGACACTGACATTGCTGCTATATCTACCAATACACTTCTTGAAGAAACACAAGCAAATATGCTGTATAAAACTGACAAGGATAGCATCTTCTTAGACATACTGTAGCAGAGCAGCAGTCATAGAGACATCAGTGACAGGATCAGGAACAGTGTGAAATACTGAGCAATGCCGGGGAGAGGCAGGTTCAGTGATGGTGTTATCTAAAATCAGGTATCAGACTTGGCCCACCAACCCACATTGATCAAGCATGATAAACTTGTAACAGACAGCAGGTTAGCTGACATGCAACAGGATACCGGCATGAAGCACTGAGGTCAGTCCCTCCTTTGTGCTCCTCTGCTGATGACTGTAGATCCAGAATGGTGGTGCCAGGGGAAGAGATGTCCTTGTGACATTGAAGAATAAACTGTCGGGGATGATAGGTCTGCGTGGGAGCTATCTATTGGCTGGTGTTGTTTATTGGATAAGACATATTAAGCCTTAATTTTGCCCCCCCTCAAACTATGGGATCTTTCGTACTCTTCTGGCTGGGCTGATTAACATTGTTCAGGCAGGTTTCCTGTCTCACTGTAAAATGTTATGGATGAAGGCCTGTTGACTGAAGTGCCTGTATTGTTTGTAGACAATGAGATTTCTGTGAGCTCCCCGGGTTAGGTAATGAGCCCAGGTCCTCCGTTGCCTTCGCAAGCAATATAGGGGTGGGACTGAAATTAGTAGGCCTGATCTTCCCTGTTCAGGGACTGCCAGATTGCATTCAGTACGCCTGCAGTGACTCAGAGGTTCTGCACTTGCAGGAGGGAGTTGGCATTAACCTTTTGTGAACGTGTGGATTTGTATTTAAAGGTGTAGCGGGGGTTAGAGCAAAGAAATTTTGTGTGGATGGAAGATGCCCTTGAGAACAAAAGTGCAGAACACTGGTAATTTGCAACCTGAAAGAGGATAAAGACATCATAGATCCACCCTTGCAAGTAAAGGCAGAGGGAGAATATAGTAGTTTAGGAGTTTTTGTATAGTCAGGTTTGTAAAAGTGAACGAGCTCGTAGAAGCTCTCTTTTTATTGCTGCTTTTAAAAAAGATTTGCTTGTTTTCCCAAATCCCTTCTCTCTCGACCTTTCTTTTACATATCCTAGCTGTGTGCTGGAGGAAATAAGCACATAGATTTCCCATCCTCTGGGGAAATTTGGGTTGGCATTGCATAGCATTCTCCAGCTTGCCATCAGCAGCATGGCATTACTATCACCACAGCTACTATGGTCTTCATCCATAACAGCCTGCTGACATAGACCTTGAGGGAGCCCTTCTTGTACTGATATTCTGTAATGATGTTACCTGCCCAGGGGCTTTGGAATTCTGCTCTCCCCAGCATGAGAAAACGAAACTCCATTGTATTTTGTTTGACAGGTCCATGCATTGTGTAAAATTAAAACCAAGTAAACTCAATTCAGTGATGAATAGAGGCATGTACAGTATCCTCAGGGCCAGCATTTCCTCGCCTATGAATCTCCATCAACTGGTAAGGCACCGAAGATCAAGTCTTCCTGAAACAATCCTAAGTGAGTAATAAATCCCTCCTCTTCACTCTCATTTGTAGCAGCAAAGCATAGTTATAGGAACAGGCACAGTAGGATAGGATGCTGTGCACAGAACTCATTCAGGGCTTAGCAAGAAGGGTGTGAAACATTCTCCTGGACTAGTCAAAAGACCACAACTTCACAGTTAAAGAATCTGATCAAGGAGAATTTAGCTGAGACCAAATGTGATGAATTAAGATATAGAGGGATGGCCTCTAAAAAGCTGGTAATTTGGTGTGAGGGTGGAAGGAAAAAAAGGCTAGCTGAAAAAGACTCAGCCTGGTTTCCTTTGTTAAGAAGCCAGGCTAAGGAAGCTTTTTGCACTCAATATAAAACTCTCACAGTGAGTAGCCCTGTTAGTTTGTTTTGTCTGGAACCCCAAAAATCCCAATTGTACCAGTCATTTGGGGTTCGAGCATCTATAGTTTTGTCCTATTCTCCAGTGTAACTTGCCTGATCTGTCTCACAGAGCAACAGCCCTAGTAGTAGTTCAGCTTATTTGTCACAAAACCTGACCAATCATTTCAGCTGCATCCTCACAGTCCAGAGTGACTGAACTTGTAATGTACACTTTAGCCAGGCCTAAAAGAGATTGTTATCGGAAAACCTAATGCAGTCAATAGGATAGGGTCTTAAAAATCTAGTTCTCTGATTTCTACTGAGATTTTAAAACAATGGTGGTGACAAAAATGAAATGATTCCTAAATGAGGGAAAAGAAGAGCCTGGTGGACAGAATGAACTATTTTTGAACTTCAAATTCATTTCACTTCAGATTCTGAGAGCAGATTTTGGCTGCTTTTTCTTTTATCCTCACCTGTTTATCCATATTCAGGGCCTTCCTTGTATGTTCTGTGGCTGTGGCATTTTCCCCATGAAATTCAATCCTTGATGCCCAATTATGCTCCAGAATCTCAGCGTTCATTTAAAAAATAAATGAGATTTCTAGCATGTTTGGTTTCAAAGATAATTTTGAGAACATGAACTGAGGGTAAACTGATTCAGTGATTCAGCATGAGTTTGCAAGCCACCTTAAACCATAGCTCAGTGGTTGATGTGATTGCTTCATTCATCTCAGCTGAGGACCCACGTACTCCCCAATTCCATGGCTGCAGAACGTGATATTTTTCCAAGATGCCACAGCATTCAGCATTTTTACTACTGAAATCACCAGTTTGCTGCAACTCTATGCCTGACAGTTTGTTTCCTTTCTCCATGTTCTGCCTTTTGCTCTCCAGTTTCTCACTTAGACGAAGTTAACTGGATTACAGTGTAAGTGTAATGCCAACAGACTCCCGTTGAACCGGGGGCCTCTGGAGCTTAGTGCATAAGACTCTACCACGTGAGCTAAAAGCCAACTGGCTGGAAAGTGGTCAGTCTCTGTCTCCCTCTCTCCCTCCCTCCACCACACCCTGAAGATGTGTGGGTTACATATGCACCCTGCATTATTCCATGGAGCAGAGTTGCTGGGGAGCTAGAACTGGAGTCCAGTTTGAAGCCATGGAGTGAGGGGATCCAGAAACATAGACTAGACTAGATCAGCTAGACTGCCTGGAGAACAGTGCAGCAGCTGCGCCTCATAGAGATGAGATACTGAACCTGATTGCAAGCTCTTTTCTTCCCTGGCACCCATGGGTGGAAGGAGCTGGGCCACTTAGACAACATTGTAGCAACCCTGACATATGGAGCTAGGCGGCCTGGAAAACACAGCCAAAACCTCATAATTGAAAATAGTCAGTCAAATATAATTACCAACATAGATTAGGTCAATAAGTGTTTCAGCCAGAGCTCTGAGTGTCTGAACTATGGGGTGGGGTGGAGAGAGGAAGATGAAGGGTATTACCATGGAGATAGGACAAATACATAGCAGTGGAATTGGATCCCTTCATGACATAGCACATAAAGGCTCTCATTATATCTAGTGCCATCCTTGCAATTTCACTGAGGATCAAAAACTGACCAAATCTTTTGATACAGTGGTCACCTTTAAAGTTCAGTCTTTGCCACTGGTTACGAAACCATCTGTATTTCAAACACGGCCATTACCTTCCAATCTAGGCACAGAAGAACACTGCTGTATCACGGATACCTTTAAAAGCTATCACGGACAACTTTAAAAGCTAACCTTTTAACCACTGTGTCACATGTATAGGTGGCATCGTTACTAGAGAGGGCTTTTCAGGGCCTAAATGATCCCAGACCTTCCTCTCAACAGCTATGCTATCTCGCATCATGCCAATGACTCCAGTTCCCCAACCAGTCATCCCGAGTTCTTTCCCCACAACTTATGCTATTTTTGTGTTGCAAAATAATCAGTTCTAGACATGGGTCCAAAACAAAACTCTGGATCCAAACACCCAGATTTTAGTGAAAGTTTGGATATAGAACTGTATTTTATAGCTTGGGATTATCTCTTCTCACTTCTTGATAAGATAACCCCGGGGCTTGTGTAACTAAAAGATAATTATTATAACTAATGAATATGGTAGTACTCAAATGCCTACTTATACCCTGCCTCACCTCCCATTTGTTATGTCTCATCTTAAACTAATAATGTAAATTCTTTGGGAAAAAGATGGTTTGACTTTGTCGACACAGCACCCAGCACAATGGGGCCCACCTGGTTGAGGCCTCAAGTTGTACATAATATGAATTGATGATAATAAAGTACTGCAAATTCCCCTGCCGGTCTATGAAAACAGGATTTGCAGAGCTGTGATAAGGAACATGTAACTGGTCCTGGGCAGGAGTGCATTTTAGCCTTTCAAACCGAAGATGGTAGCCATTTTGTTTGATGGAATTTTGTAAACGACCATGGTAGTTGGGCCCAACACAATGCAGATTGAAAAGAACATGGATACTTCAGTGTTTTCCACAATTTAAGAGCAGTCCGAACAAATGTTTTGATATCTCCTGCTAACTTAGGGTGACCAGATGTCCCCATTTTATAGGAATAATCCTGATATTTGGGGCTTTTTTTTAATATGGGCTCCCATTATCCCCCACCCCCTGTCCCGATTTTTGCTGTCTGGTCACCCTATGCTAACTGTATCTGATAAAATGAGACCAAGGGCTGGTCAGTACTTTTCTTGTTATTGCCTAAGAGCAGAGAGCTAAGAATAAGACAGTATGTTAGGGTCACCTGCATAAGCTTTTAAATTTAGACACAGAACATTCAAGATAGGTTTCATTAATGTCTGACAGTGAACTGGGGGGGAAAAAATCTTCAACACATTTGTAAGAAACGAAAGCTACATACCAGATACAATGAAAGCAGATCGTTATAAAATTGATTACAACATGAAAATAGTGGGGGAAGCAGTATCGTCTCTTGTTAAAGCACACAAGCAATAATATGTCAGGAGTCCTGCATTCTAATCCCACCCCTGATACTTACTCAGCAATTTAGTCAAGACATTTAACCCCTATATGCCTTAGACTATGTCTGTGCTAGAGACCTTACTGCAGCACAACTGTACTAAAGCAGCTGCGCCACTATAAGATGTCTCGTGTAACTGCTCTATGCCACTGGGAAAGATTTCTCCTGCCCACATAATTAAACCACCCCCAACGAATGGCAGTAGCTACGTTGGCAGGAGAAGCTCTCCTGCCAACACAGGCCTGTGCACATGGAGCTTTTGTTGGCGTAACTCATGTTGCTCTGGAGGATGTTTTTTCACACCCTGAGCAACATAAGTTATTCTGACATAAGTGGTAGTGTAGACATAGCCTTAGTTTCCACCTCAGTAAAACAGACATAGTAATACTCACTGTATTACACAAGGGTGTTGTAAGGCTTAAATCCATGATGTTTCAGATGGTCTTGGAGAGCCATGCATGGAAGAGGCTATGGAAATGCTAACTGTTGCAACAAATGTGCCCACTTTAGACTTCACAGTTGTCGTTGTGCTGCACAGCACAGCCATTTGGAATTATGACGATAGGAGGCATTGATTCCAGATTTTCCAAAGCACAGGCTTCTACTACTAGAGCTAAAGGAGTAGCTGTTAGCAACTGAGGCCAATAAGCAGCTCTAATTTTATCCAATAGTACACTTAGATACTAGTAGCTCATTACAATTCTTTGTTGTTAATCAATACTTTATATACAAAACAAATATGAGATTTCAACATTTTAAGCATTTTAACTCCATCCACCCAAGTCAAAAAAATCCAGTAATCTAACTGATCAGCAGAAACAAATGTTCCATGAGTGAATACTCCACAGACCAAAACATGCTAAACTACCAGACTGCTCATAAGCACTCAGACACTTCAGAACTACCATCTCAGACTTAAAGGACACAGCCATATTGCAAAATTTGTTTTTTAAACAAACTCAGGACGAGCAAAACGATTACAGAAAACACTGCAGCTAAGCCAAGGAAAGAAAAGGCAATACCAGCATTAACATATGTTCCCAGCAACTCAACCTCCTTTGTGTACAAAATAATGCTAATAAGAGGGTAAATTGGTTACCACAATAAAACAGTGCAATGGAAAATGCCTAAGCAATGGTTTTCCTTAAACTGGATAGACAGGACTGTTTCCGTATAGTGGCTTAAAATGTGAACCTATAACTATACATTGGTATCAGTGAATGACAGCAGTTATTTCATCTGTGATGCATTTATGACAGGCCACCAGTTTTTTGGAATGGGTGTGATACAGACAATCTGTGAAAAGTCTGGTATAGTGAGACCATGAAAAATATGAAAGATTTCTGGAATAAGTGAGCATATGTATGGCTCTGAGTTTCTAAGAAGGCTGAAGTATGAGAATTCCAGTCGTGGGGACTTTTGATCCTGCTCCAGTTGAAACAAACTTGCAACAAACCCTGCAGAGAGTTTCATTCAACAGGATGAGCTAACCAAGAAAACAGTCATTTCTGGCTAGTTCCTCAGCATTAGCAGCAGCTGTGAACTCAGTAAACAGTTCTGTTTTCTGGTTGTCAAAGAGCTGCTAAAGCAGATGTGAAACTCATCAAAAATAGGTCACAGAAACACAGAACATGAAAGGGAACGCATCAATATCAGAGCAATCTGAAAATAAGTAACACTGGAATATCTCAGCAGTGTTTGTAATACCACACTGTACCTAATACATAACTGCAGCTTACATCAGATTGCCTTTGTGTGATTCATACGATAGGACTTCCTATGTACTATACTCTGTGCATGAATAAGGGGTGTGGTACTATTAGCAATGAAGGATCAGATTTTAGATATATGTACTCTAAACTCTTTGCTTTTCTTAGATTAAGTTTTTCTGAGAGGTTCTTTCATTCCTGATTCTCTTCTCAAACACTGTAATTATCCCAGCCGAGATAAAGCACAGAGCTGAGTGGGAACTTTGCCCTGGGTTATTGTGCCTTTGCCACTACAAACAGAGTACAAGTTCAACCCATTTGATAGGCAGTCCCCCAACAATGTTCATCTGTAAATGAACTGAAATCATAGCCAATAGGCTGACTAAATACAATTTTCAACCTGTGGGGCCTAATCTCATCAGGGTTAGTCCTGTTGGACACTTATGTGGATGTCTTTCTGGTGCTCTCATTCGCTCTTCAAAATAGTTTAACTCCTCTGTTAACAGATATTGAGTTGAATAAGATTTAGCTTTAAAGGTCACTTTCAAAGGAAAATAAAAGGCTTGTGGCTTGCTTTGCTCTTTTTATTGAATCATGGTTTGTTTTATCTGCTTGTTGTTTATGTAACTGGTCCGGCCTGGGCCAATGGCAGGATCTGAAACCAGGACCTACAGTGCCAAAAGAACAAACCTCTGCAGCTATCCTTAAAGAACTATGTTTCAGGCAACCACACTGTGGGCAGTATAGCCTAGTGGTTGGAGTGGATGTCAAGGCTAGTGGTTGGAGACAGCACTGGGGACTGGGCTTTAGAAACTAAAGGCTAGAGTCAGAGCTGGAGACCGTTGTCTCAAACCTGCACCAAGGGTCAAGCTAGAGGTCAGGAACTGGGTATCAGAGCAGAGCGTCAGGCCGGAGGTAGTGGTCAGAAGCTAGAGCCAAGAATCAAGCCAGAATAACTTAGAGCAAGGAGGTAACAGGCAAGGTGGGGGTCTCAGGCAGGGCCAAGCGGAGCAAGGCACAGACAGCAGGAACAAGACATAGTCAGTGGTGGGTGTGAGCATTGACCAGTCAGCAATCTGCTGCTGCTAGCTCCAGAACCAGCCTGCTGGCCCCTCCAGCCAATCAGGTGATGTCGCCAATCAGACAGCCTGTTTCAGCCCCGCTGCACTTATGGAGTGCCTCGAGACTAGCTCTGTGCCTGCTGGCTTCCTAATACTAGGTCCCATAACTTGAAGCAGAAGCAGACTCATCTTCCTCTTATGTAGACCAGCCAGTGGGGGATGAGGAAGAGGGGGGCAAAGACCCACTCACTCCTAGTTTGTGTGGTTACATTTATATTAGAAATTTGAAGGGGACATGTTTATATTAAATATAAAAATAAAGTTAAAACCTGAATTTCAGGTTGTATGTTTATCTCTGCTGGAAGACTCTACAGAGTACTGGAGAACTAATAACATTATGACATCACTGATACTGCAAGTTATTGAGAAAAGGGAGAGATTTTAGTCAAACAGTAAAAATCTGTCTTTGGCTTGTTTTTGTTAGTAACAATTTAACTCCAATGTCTAATCAACTCTTGGGAGAAAAAATATCTTATGTAGATCCAACCCCAATGTCCTTTCAGTTAAGACGTGAGAGCTCAAAATGCACATCCTCAAAGACCACCAATAAGTTCTCTAACAAAACCAATGAAGACCAGACTTGGTATGGCTGATATTTTGAAGGACTCAAGGTTTAAATTCACATTGGTCTCCTTGGCTAAAATCTCCCTTCGTTGTTGTTCAGCACACACAGTGCCTGGATGATGTTCTCTGACTCCCACTGATTGTTCCATTTCAGTGGAAACTGAATTGTAGCTTGTAAAGTGTGATGGGAGTCAAAGTTCCCCTGAGTAAGTGGCTCCTCAAGCTGATGTGGTTAAGGTACATCAGTTTCATAACCAATGCTACATGGGGTTAGACCAGCATCACATCCAACCGACTTTGGCTGCCTTAACCCTCTGGATCAAGTACCCATGGGAGGCTAAAATATTATTTTCAACAAACGTGTGAAACTTTTTTTGTGTAAGAAAGTGCTTGGGATTTTTTCCAGGAAGTGGGGAATCTGATGGTACTGGTCCCAGTAACCAGTTTTCATCACCAGAACCAGACAAAGAACAGAGCAGGGGAAGGATGACAGACTAGATGAGTTCTTGAGATCCCTTCCAGCCCCACATTTCTTTGATTCTTGTTGTGACGGGGTCCCTGGAGTGCAGCCTGGGACTGTGGGACCGCTGTGCCCCCTTAACGCTCTCCAGCCTGGGCTGTCTCTCACAATACTTTGCTAGTGACCAGCAGCAAACCCCTCTAGGTGCTGTGATCACTCAGCACAACAGCATGTAGAGCCCCACACCCAGCTATATTGCATGAATCCTCCCAGAGCCATTCATGAATCACCAAGAAAGGCACCAGAGCCAAATATCCCAGCTCCCAGCACTGTACTTCAGGAATATACCATCTTGCACTGCTCAGGATGAGTAGTGCACATTTATTAATTGGTTCACCACTTCATCAATGGAAAGTAGATATACACCAGCCTTTGCAATACCTGAGGAGATTTGCCACACACTTCATACAAACTCACTGGTAAAGATAAACAGTTAAACAAATGTATTGACTATAAAAGATAGATTTTAAATTATATTAAGTGATAGGCAAAACATTAGGGTTGGTTACCAAAAGAAAAGAAAATATAACTACACGGGTCTAAACTCTCAACCCTATTAGACTGGGCAGCAAGTAGATTAAGCAGTTTTTCTCACCCCACTGGATACTGCAGTCCTTAATATATAGATTTGTCCCTTAAATCTGGACCAATCTCCTCTGTTGGAGTCTTCAATCTTCTTCTCAGCATCTTTGTTGCTTGCAGCATAGATGGGGGCACAAGAAAGGCCCCGCATGTGGCCTCTGTGTTTGTTTTATAACCTCAGTCCCATGTGCTTGGGGAGCACAAGTCCAGGCATATCTGGGTGCATTGCTGAGTCTCCAGACAAGGTTGAGCAATTCCCCTGGTGTGGCTTCATGCAGGTGAGTCACTGCATTGTAGCTCCCTTGCTGGACAATGGTTGTTAATGTGGATTGATTGATGCCCCGCCTCGGTGTTGGTAATTTCCGTTGCTGTTGCCTCTGGGCAGCTAATATAGGGCTGATTCCCCAACTTACAGCATGTTTTAGTGACAACCATACAACACGATTCTCATAACTTCATATGCTTTAATAATATACATCTATAGATAGAGAAATGACTTTCAGCAGATCATAACCTTCCCCCCGATACATATAAACAATGCTTTGTAAGGTAAGATCACGATTATATATGTAACCCTTCTGCCCCTCTGAATTGGCAGCAACAAGGGCTGGGTTCAGTATCCAGGGGTTCCGTTTCAATAACACAAGGCGTAACCGGCTTGAGCCCCCACCCAGTGACCTGGGACACTTACATACCACACCCCCCTGGGCACCTCTAGGAGGCAATACTTCCCCTCTCGCAAGCACGGAGTCTGAGTGCAAAATTTTTTTAAAGGAAGGAAACAATGCGGCATCCCACTGGAGAAACACCACAAACAGGATTATAACACAAACCATAAACAAAAAACCCCACCCCCAGTACGTTTGGCAATGTCCTTTTCCCTTAGGTCTTAAGTCCAATCACCCAAAGTCCAACAACTCAAAAGTCTCTGGTCAGTGTCACCCCAGAATTAAGAGTTTATCTGCAGAGTTTACCACCCAGGCTGGTGGAAAGGGAGGAAGTCCACACAGGGTATTAAGGGGCACCTTACGTGGCCAGGGCCAACTGCTCCGCCTCTCCGTGGAGTTCTGCTGCAGCCTTCACCACAACCAGCTCCACCACACCAGCTGTGCTGCTCCTCCAGCCACCCTGCAAACCGCTTCGCTCCGCTCACTGTTCCACGGGCTGCTCCAAACACTGCAAACTGCTCCGCTCTCCAGCTACTTAATGATAGGTCTTGGCTCCCCCTCTAGTTAACACAGCACTGAGTGATCTCAATTCAGCTCTTTGTAGGGGAGCCCTGGTGCTTGTGCACCATTAGACCCAAACATGAATTCAGCTCAGCAGTCTCTAGATGGACTCCTAATGGAATCAAAACTTAGCTCTACTTTAAACAGGGGAGAGAGGAGGATGTGCAATTGGTGTTCCAGGCCCTCAAAAGGGCCCATACCATTAGTACACACATACCAATCCCCAACCCTCTCATCATGGGGTTGGAACCATGTCCCATGTTTAGCAATACCACCCACTGAGGTTGAGTCATTCTGTCGGTCACAAAGCAGTCCCACAGCTCCCCATTCACACAATCAGGGTGACAAACTTTTTTTCCTCCTGCCCCAATAACAAAGAAATTGGGGATCCCAGAGCTGTTAAAATCACCATCCAAAGCTGCTGTGGGATTATGCTAAGTGGGGGGGTGGATGCCAATGCAAATTCTTGAAATTCTTTCCACACTCTCTACAATTCACCACCAGATGTCAGGGTAGCGCTCATCCTGACTCTGCTTACATATAAAAATGAGGAATATGGGGGCTCCAGGATGCAGAGTTCTCCTATTTCAGCTACAAGCCTGGAGCAGTGGAAATATACTCACCTCAGCTGCATATTTGCCAAGTTTTCTTAACTAGTTGCCATCTAATTTGCCTACATTGTATTTATTGTGACACGTGTGACATTCTATACCTCGGGGGAGCATCCTGGAACCCCCATATTCCTTATTTTTATATAACCGTGATCTTACTTTCCAAGGCATGGTTAATATGTATCGGGGCAAGGTTATGATCTTCTGAAAGACATTTCTCTATCCATCTATGTACATCATTAAAGCATATGAAATTATGAGAATTGTGTTGTCTGGTTGTCACTAAAACATGCTGTGCATTGGGGGAATCAGCCAGATATTAGCTCCCCAGAGGCAACAGCAAGGAAAGTAACCAACACCCAGGCAAATTAGATGGCAACTAGTTAAGAAAACTTGGCAAATATGCAGCTGAGGTGAGTATTTTTCCACTGCTCCAGGCTTGTAGCTGAAATAGGAGAACTCTGCACCTCTGTAATTTGGATTTGTTCACTCAGTTTTACTTTCATTTGGGGGCTGAATATATATACACCCAGCAGGAAGTACATCTAAATAAAGTATGATGCCTACAATACACATTTCATTAATACAATTTGGAAACCTCAGTAATGTTTGGCATGTCATCACAGCAGTTATAGATTGGGTTTTATTTAAAAAATTAAGTTGAAAGATAGGACACCTAGACAAGTATACAGATAAATACCACACTATTAGAAGTAGGGTGGTTAATACCTGCATTAAGCCTCTGAAAATGCCCACTGTAGATTTCAAGTTTCCAGAAACCCGAACAGACTGAGCTGTTGAATAAGAGTTGAGTGGAGCTGGTTGGAAATATGGGAGAGGAGGAGTTTCAATGGAAATTTTTTTAAAGCACAATCTGAAGATTCAGTTCTGAAATGCTGCCACCAGGCTTAATAGGAGCTGTGTTTCAGTTACTTCATGCCCTCATTCTCCTGTATGGACTGGGCTCCTTGGCTGGACTACGCCTCCCATGATGCCCAACAGTCTCACACACACACACACACACACACACACACACACACACACACACACACACACACACACACACACACACACACACACACACACACACCATTGCAAAGCCACTGCCATGCCTCATGGGAGATGTAATCTGCCTGCAGAATCTGATCCATAGAGATGACTAGGAACATGGAGCATCTAAACTACAACACCCATTACGTACCATGGCAGCATTTTAGAAAAAAAATATTTCTGGTTTTCAGGTGATCTGCAGAAAGCAGACACTTTTTGTGAAAAAAATTTCATTGAGTCAAAAACCCAATTTTCAATTGAAAAACAGTTTCAGTGGAAAATTTTGGACCAGCCCTAATGCTGAAGGCAGTTAACAAATATGCTGCACCTTCTCTACAGCCTGCCCTTCAATGCCTACTGTGAATAATTTCATTATTCATTTTCATAAAGAAGAGGCCATGAAAAGTATAAAAAGGTAAATGACTTACAGCTTGTACATTTCCAAATACTGCATGCTTCATGGGCTTTCCAATAGAATTAGGCAAATTTACAGTTTGTCAAGGCTTCAAGATCAGACAAACTCAATGCTTACTGAATAGAGTCATAAGTTTTGTCAAACTGAAGGCAGAACAATTCCCTCCTTCAACTCAACTGGCATTGTGAGGAATAAACATAGAAAAACAAGGTCATTTTAGGCAACAATTTGAATGTTTCTCTTTGCCATAGAAGCTGTACAGAAAGCAGCTAGAGTGAAATCCTGGCCCCACTGAAGTCAATGGCAAAACTCCCATTTTACTCCTAAAATGTAGTCTATGATTTTTCTCCATATGGCAGGCCCTGAAGTCTTACAGATATAGAATGCTTCCACATGAAGTGAAGCAGGGAAAAGGGGGAAGGAATTAAAGAGATTTGGACAGAGACTGGGGATAAGTTTTGAGGGGTTCTGTTATCTCAGAAACATGTTAAATCTGTTGGAAGAGCTGGTCCAAAAAAATGAGAAAAAAAAATCCAGCAGAAATTTCAGAAATTCAAAATATTTTTCATCCTGTTGTGTTTTGTAACAGTTTGTTTTTTGATTGCCAAATTTCTGTGAACTTCTTTTTAATGGAATGAGAAAATTTTGAAAACAGAATGTTTTAGTTTAAAATAAACCCCACATGCCACAGAATTATGTTTGCCATACAAAAGTTAGACCCCAATCCTTCAATCTCACATTCTCAACTTTATGTATCTGAATAATGCCACTGACTGCTCTAGTGCTAAAATTTAAGCATGGTTATGACTGATTGTAGGATCATGGCCTCGCACAGGACCAATATATAAAACAGAAAACAAAAACGCCAGCATTTTGCTGACCCACACCAATTCTTTTCATTTCAAGTTTGCAACAAAAGTTTTCAAAACTGGAAAATAATTGTAAAAAACTGAAATGCAAAAAAAATCTGTAAAACTGTGGCAGGAGGGGCAATTTACATTTTTTGTTCCAAGAAATCCAGCCATCTCTACTTTTTGAGGGATATTCATTTTTTGGCCCCATAAATGTACAAACAGCAATACATGTGTTTAACGGTGGGACCATTCATGTGGGTAAAGTTAAGCACGTGCATAACTATTAGCAGGCTCAGGGACCTAAAGCTTAAAAATTCAAACGTATTTGGGGGAATATGTGATTCTTTAATAAGAGATATTCTCATAGACAGCACACAAAGTGATCATGTAAGTAGAGATTGCTGTAAGAACAGGATTTAACCTTAACCTGAGGCACAGATATCCAACCAGTGAAATTACTAAAATGAAAATTCAGATTTTAAGTGGCCTGGTACAGAATGGGCAGTTAGTCCACCTTTCATGTCAGAAGAGAAAAACAGAAATGAAGGAAATGAATATGACAATCAAAATAGCAATAAAATGGGTCTCCGACTGGCAAAAATGCCTGTGCACAAAATGTGGTCAAGAACATAAGCCAAGAAATTGTTCAGCATTTGATCAAATATGCCACCATGTGCCATCTGAATTAAGAATTTAAAAACCTGCGAAGTCAAGAGGCTGGTTTAAAAGCTACTTGCTGTAAAATCAACAGAATACATACTGAGAGCAGAGACAGCACATTGGGCGAATGCTCAGATGTCTTTCAAGGCCAATGATGTCTTGAAGGAGAGTATCATACTGAAATATCAAATCAGCAACTCCAGAGATCTGTCCACCAAAGAGAATTCCATTCATCTTAGAATAGTGTTTCCAAATTTTTCCATGTTGGCAACCCCTTATTCAAGGTCAAAAATGTTCACAACTACCTTACGTTTATTGTAAAAGAGTAAAAAAAAACAAATATCAGTGATGAGCGTGGTACGGAGAAGACGTATGGTTCAGTTGTTAGGCTGCTAGCCTGGGACTGAGGACATCAGGGTTCAATCCCGTGCTCTGCCAGACTTCTTGGGAGAGCCTGGGTAAGTCAGTCATCTCAGTTCTCATCTCTAAAATGGGGCCAATAGCACTTCCCTACTTCACAGAGGTGTTAGGAAGATAATTATATTACAGACTGTATGAAGTGCTTAAAACATAGTATAGTAATGGGGCCTTGGAGTGCACCTTTGTGGCGTGGGATAGCCCTGCAGGCTTCCTGCCCAGGTGCTTTGCAATAACTGACTCTAGGATCACAATCCTTTCATGGATGTTATTTATTCAGTCTTTTATTAGCTACAAACCCTTTAGCCACTGCCCCAGCCCTTTGTCTCACTGCATCAGGAGTCCCACTGTGCTCCTTCCTGGGGCCCATGTGATAGTCCAAACACGATTCCACCCCCTGACGCAGTCCTATAGCCCTCCTTCCTTTCAGCCCTTCCCAGGCTTTTTTCAGTCTCTCCTGCAATCCTTGGGGCCCCCAGCTCTTTCAGGAGCAGCAACTCCCAGGTCTTGCTTCCTTCTCTACAGTCATTCCTTCTCTCTCACTACTCGGCCCTCTCCCTTATTTATCGCAGAGGCCTGATTGGGTCACCTGACCCATTCCCCCCCGGGGGGAGGCAAGTTAACTGTGTCACAGGCAGGGCTGGATTTCCAGTTAGGCACAGTAGGCACATGCCTAGTGGTGCTGGCATTCTAGGGGTGCCAATGAATCAGCAGCAAGAGTGGGAAATAAAAAAAATAAAAAAAAGGGAAGCAGAAGAAACTCACGCCTGCCTGCTGGCTCCTTTCTGCCCCCTGCCCACCAAGGGCTTCTCTCCTCCTCCTCTCCGCAAGGAGATCAACAAGGTAGGCGCGTGCATGGGGTGCTGGGAGTCATGCGCGCTGGAAAGCGGTGTCTCCTCCTGGAGCTGGGTGCGTGGGGAGCCCCCTAGGCCAGAGCTTCCCCCCGCCCACGCACAAGGCCAGATGCTGAGTCTCACTTGCCCTGGCACCCCTTTGGCTGGGGACAGGAGTTGAATTGCGAAGGGGCTTTGGGAACGGGAGCTCCTCTGGGTCCACTGCCCCCCCTCCCCCTGCACCATCTGTTCTGTTTAGCCAGGCTCTAACCTGAGAGCCAGCATCAGTCAAAGTCTTGCTGGGTCAGCTCACTCACCCCTGCTCCGCATCCTGGGATCAGTGGGGGTGGACTTTCTTTCCTCTGCCCTTTCTTTTCCCTTCCCCCACCCCTTTGGGGGAGTGAAAGGCAGCTGCTTTTCCCGCTAACCCGCTTCTGGTGCCTGCCTCCCTGGAGCTGAGTCACCTGGGACTGGTGCAGAAGTTGGACCAGACTCAGCCAGTGGGAGGGCTTGGCTGTAGGCAGGGGAGGGGGCACTGAAGATGCTGTCCCTAGGGGCGCATAAGGCATAAATCCAGCCTTGGCCACAGGTGAGACTGATGCTCATCTCCCCTTAAAGAGCTAGCCACTCTTTGACAGAGGCCAGGTAAGTTTCTTCAATAAAGAGAACAATGGTAAACATATGTAATTTGTGTATGTGTTTTGACAGGTTGATAGAGAATACTTGAGCTTGAAGGACAAGAGAGAGCAGGGGACCAAGATTTCATTTGCTTTAGATTGTAATAACATTTTCAATGCTTTGCAAGCTCCCCATTTGCCTTTTGTGATCATGCTGGGGGTTGTGACCCCACAGTGGCGAGACACTGCCTTAGAAGATCATGAAAAAACTGAGCTTAATTTTATGGAAAAAATGGGAGCTATTGAAATGGTAGAACAACTAAGCACCCATCTGCTTTCTCACAGGTCTGGACAACGTGTGTGCCAGTGTGCCTACAGGCCCCCTCTTGCCCCAGGGCACCACATGGGGCAAGAGCCTCACAACCACCATCTCCCAAGTATGTGGCCCCTTTAAGGCATATGCTTTCCCTGGAAACTAAGCTAATGCAGCCAGCATGAAGAAGCTCTATGTGAATGGATGGAAGTTGGGGGAAACGTAGGATAGAAACAGGGTTTAGAGGCTGAAACTCCAGGAACAAGTGACACCACTGAGGAGATTCAGACACCCCTTAATTAACCCATCAAACCGCCTCTGACATTTTAAGGTCATGGCACAGATGCCTGGGAAGGAGAAGGGAGAGAGAAGGAAAGAGGGAGAAGGGTATAGCAAGAATGAGGAAATATACAATTATGTTGAAATATACAAAATTGTATTTTGTATCCCTCCCCTCCTTTCTTCCTCTGGATTGTTTTGTATTTGTTATATTTTGAGATGGTAAGTTCTTAGGGGGGAAGGACTGGGTCCTTTGTTTGAGATCATGCATAAAAAATTCTAGCTGAAAAGAGAATTTTCCAGAAAGTGATGAGGGAACGAAAGCAAGGAGTGATAACAAACCAGTTGCTAGCTTTAACTGTAGCACGCACTGAGTAAATTACCAAGTACCAGCTAAAGGCACCAGTTCAAGTTGCTACACTGAAAGAAGATAAAGGATCTATTTAGGAGGTCACCAGAGTATAGACAAAAATGTAAGATTATTACAATATAGATAAAAATTAAGGCGAGAATATAGGGTAGGATGTTGTAAACTACTATAAACTAAGAAGGAGAAAGAAAGAAATAGACATGTGGCTACAACTCCCTCAGCACAGGGCTTAGCAGTTGGCAGGGAGAAGCAGCAAATAAAATTTCAGAACACATAAATAGAAATATCAAATATAAGCTAGAGAAAACTATTCTAGCCCTCTATAAGATGAATAAATAAAGCGTCATATGGAGTCTTAGGGCATGTCTACATTGCCTTGCAGACACAGTTCAGACTATGACAGAGTGAAGAGGTCTATTTTAGTGCAAACTCAAGACCTTTAAGCTTGCACCCACAGTGTCCACATAGAGGAGATACAATGCAGCACTTTGGTGTGCGCTAATTTACCCCCACTTAGTCCAAACTGCAAGGCAGTGTAAATATGCCCGTAAGTGTAGCTTTGATCATCCTATTATACAAAAGCAGGTTGAATATTATATTAAATGCTATGCATGTCTTATAGAGTTGGTGCTGAGTTTCTGCTTCCAGTCTTCACCCCAAAACAATGATGGTGGTGGCTATAGTGACATTAATAGCACAAAGGACTAATAGAGGACCCATTGAATGGGTGGATCAATGACTAAGGTACCTACTTATGTCCCTCTGCTGGAAAGCAATCCACATGTGGAGATCTAAGCCTGTGTGGAGACCCAATGAAGACAATGGTGTGGTTGACGTGTGTGGATCATTTAGCAGGTTTAGGAGTCTAGGGGCAGCTCCAGTTTGCACAAGTTGGCTATGGTCCCCAAAAGATCACCTACTGAGTATGGTTTGCCAGAGCATGCTACACTTTAGCTATTCCTGCTCTCCACTATTCCCTATCCCCTGCACAAAGAGCTGTGGGAAGGGAACCATAGGAGTTGGCTACACCAATTCTATGTCCAGTGTGTCCAATCCTATGTCCTGCATCCCAGGGTATTCCCCAGTAGGCAACTTGTGGATGGTTTCTCTTTAAGTGGTGCAAAGGGAACAGAACAGGACAAAGACTGTGCCCCAAAGTGCTGACTGAGTTTTTTGAAGCAATGTGTTTGTTGCTCAGGCTGAAAAGGGTAGACACCACTGTGGTATGATGTCTTGCAATAGCACCACTGAAATCCTCAGACTATGTGAATTCCAAGGCAAGCCTTCAGCTTTAATTCAAAATGTCCTAAAACTTTTAAAATATCAATGTCATAAGAAAAGTTTTGGATTCTGCATATTTTTAAGAGGTGCTAGTGTAATATTATTATGAAACTTACTGCAGATAGGATGATGGGGTAAAAGGTTCATTTTAGATCTTGAGATGTAAACTAATAGTTTTTCTTCAGTTTAAAGTGTTGCTGATAAGGATTCTTGGCCTATAACATTAAGCTGTAAATGTCATACAAAGGACCTGATCTTGAGAGATTATCCCATTAACTTAAATATGTACTGCAAGTGTTCAGCACTTTTCAGGATCAGGCCCAAGTAGACCAAAATTTACTTTACCTGTATTTTTACCTTTAAACCATGTAGTAGTAACCTGAAAGAACAGATACAAATCAGTCAGAGGGTTTATGGTACTTTACATCTTGGACAGACTTATACCAAGCTATAGTTATACAAATCTTTATTTCCTACTATTTAGAGGGCTGTCCCCTTGAGGATTCCTATTATTATATGATATGATCAATGAACAAACATCAAAATGTAATAAAACCTTGTTCCAATTTGCAATACTGGGTAGAGTAATTTTTCCTGCTACATTCTGTAATTATCTATTAAAGCTGCATAGTGTAGCCTGTAGGTAGGAACTTATCTATCCAAGTAAGTATTCAGCTTTTCCATCACTTTGATAAAGAGAGATCAGTGTGAAAAGAAATGCTATGCTAATTTACTTGTTACCCATAGAACTCCAGTGCTTCTGAACCGTTGTACTAAGGCGGCTGGGAGAGGTGGGAGGAGGAGAATATGTTGTGTTAAGTTAAATAGGTTGTTAACTATGGTACTCTGGTACTTTGTACACCATGTGTGAGCCAAATTAGCTAATAAGCTAAATAAATCAAAAAATGAAAGTTATCTTTCATTAAAATCACAGAAATTTTTTCCAATTAAGTTTAAAGTGAAAATACCTGTGATAATGGTGTTTCTGTGATCAATGAAGCTACATTAAAACAAGCAGCTTTGCAAACCGAGGCTCACTAAAATGTTGACGGACCATTCTGCTTATACGTTATTTCAGAAAAGATTGGGGTAGGCATATTACCCTCCTGAAAGGCAAGTAAATTGTAGCCACCTTGGAGTTGCACCTTATGTGTCTGTTTTCACTATAGTCAAAGAGCTCCATCTGCTGGTGGAGGTACTGGCTAGCTCACAATAAACTAGTATCAAAAAGCATGTATAGTTATTTGTTCGTAGTAGGGTGGTGAAGCTCATTGGGCCTGAACTTGGTCCCTATGAACTGGTTTGCATTTCCACACTAGGATGAAGGCCCTTTTTCAGAAGTAGAGTCTAATTCAATTATAAATCGGTTCAACCTAGTCCCAGTTCACAAAGATACTTCTTTGGTGTTTTTTGTCTGTGAATGTGGGTTCATGTCAGTCCATATAAAATAGTGTGTCCCATGCAGGGCCAGCTCCAGCTTTTTTGCTGCTCCAAGCAACGAAGGAAAAAAAAAAAGATAAAGCCGCGATCGGCGGCACTTTGGTGGCAGCTCTACCACGCCACCTCATTCTTTGGCGGCAAATCGGTGGCTGGTCCTTCCCTCTGAGAGGGACTGAGGGACCCACCGCCGACTTGCTGCCGAAGACCCGGATGAACTGCTCCTTTCCATTGGCCACCCCAAGCACCTGCTTCCTTCGCTGGTGCCTGGAGCTGGCCCTGGTCCCATGGATGTCCCTCTCTATCTGTCATTTTGGCAAACTATTGCTTTCTTCCCTCATTGTCTAAATGGACATCTGCTATAGCGTTAGTCATCTCCTGTTGGAAGAGCAAGGCCACGGTATGAATTAGTTAGTAAAAAGTGCTTGTTGTATGCTTACTTTCTGGAACTCTCTGACACATCTGAGTTCTGTCAGCCTGGGTGCTGGGCAACCTGTCAGTCCTGAACTTGCCTTGTTCTAGTACATATCAGTGGCTAGGGTCATGGCCTAGCAACCAGGAATCAGTCTGTTGCTGTCTTTCTGTCTTGTCTCTTTAGATTGTAAATTTCTCAGCACAGAGACTCTTATTAGGTGTTTGCACAGTGCCCAGCACAACCAGGTACTGTCTCAGCTGGGGCCTCGGAGTGCTATTGTAATAACATTAATAAATAAGGCCCCACCAAAATTACACTAAAAATCTATAGACTGCAATAGAGAAAAATCCTTCCTACCTTTGGTTACCTGATGTTCAGCAAGTGACTCAAAGTCCCTCCTATTCTCTGTCTGTGGCACATAATAGTCTAGTCTCCTGTGGGCTGTAATGCTTCAGTCTAATTTCAATTGTTGGGTTTGGCGTGCGGGTGCCGGGTGATGTGGCTGGCCTGTGATATACAGGAAGTCAGGCTGCATGATCTGATGGTTCCTTCTGGCCTTAAACTCTCTGATTGTGTTAAACTATTAATTAATAAAGGATCACACAAAGCCCGGGAACCTTTGCTGGCCTTGTTCCATAATGTAAGACTAATTGGGTTGGAACTGCTGACTTCCCCATGTTAGAATTACAAGGGAAAAAATGGCAGAGCCCACAACTCTGGCATGCCTCCACTCTGGAAATACACCACAGTGCGTCTGTGACTTCCTCCCAGGCAAGGCCCAACTCTGGTCTGGTCTACACTATGAGTTTAAATCGATTTAAAGGGTGTTAAATCGATTTAACGCTGTACCCGTCCACACTACAACGCCCTTTATATCGATATAAAGGGCTCTTTAAATCAATTTCTGTACTCCTCCCCGACGAGAGGAATAGCACTAAATTAGATATTAACATATCAGATTACGGTTAGTGTGGACGGAAATCGACGTTATTGGCCTCCGGGCGGTATCCCACAGTGCACCACTGACCGCTCTGGACAGCAATTTGAACTCGGATGTAGCGGGCAGGTAAACAGGAAAAGCCCCGCGAACTTTTGAATTACATTTCCTGTTTGCCCAGCGTGGAGCTCTGATCAGTGCACGGTTGCAATGCTAGTCCCAAATCCAAAAAGGCTCCAGAGTGACGACGGAGGATACTGGATCTGATCGCTTCTATAGGGAAGACAAATCTGTTGTATCTAGAGTCCGTTACTGAGAAGACGAAAGCAAACATCTGAAACACAATCTCCAGCTACACAGCGCTGCATGATCAAGCGTAACGGAAAGCGAAAGAATCAAATTGGAACGTATGGGAAGGGGACGGTACTGAGGGACTGCCAGCTATCCCACAGCTCACAGCAGTTCTGAAAAGTGTATTTAGCTATTTTTGGCTAGCTCGCCAGATATCTTGCTACTGGTCGGGCTGCCATAAGAGGTCACAAGGTTACGATCTGCCGGGGTGTTGGATCAGGTGCAGATAGTCTCGTACCATGCCAGTTCCTGCAGCCAGTAGCTCCTCATTCCCCCGCCACGTGAAAGAAAAGGGATAATGAAAATCAGTTCTTGTATTCTGTTCAAGTGTACACCCATCTGTGCTATTGATGCTGCTAGGTAGATCGCTGATTGAACTCGCAGACAGTGAAGAGCAGTATCTGCTCCTCTCCCCTCCGGTAGGTATCGGTGCATCATGACTGATATCCTCGTCACATCAGCCGTGAGTCGTGCTCCTGGGCCTTAAGTGAGGCGCTGCGGTCCGCTCTGAGATAAAAGGGAATACTCCAGTTATTCCAGTAGATGGTACGAACCGGCTGGTAACCGTCTTCCTCATAGCAACTGGGGCTGAGCTTCAATCAGCCCTCTCCTTTTCCTGTGTAAAAAAAGTATCTGGACGCATAGCAGCCAGATGTTGTGCTCCTCCCCACACTGTTAATGCTGCCTGACATCATCGACGCCAGGAGGCTGCATCCCCTCATTTATGTCACTAATCAGGGTTCTTATTCGCTTCTTATTACTTCATGACACAAATGGCAGGACACTGCCATGGTAGCCCAGGAAGGTTGGGGGAGAAGGAAGCAACGGGTGGGGTTGTGCAGGGGAACCCCCTGTGAATACTGACCGGAGCAGCTGTGCTCTCTGATACACTGGTCTCTAATACACTTGCCCCTTATCTAGGCAGGACTGACTCTATTTTTAGAAAACTAAGGGAGGGATTGACTCGGGAGTCAATCCAATTTTGCTTTGCGTTGCGCCCAGGGCCGATTTAGCAGGGCACTCATGATAGCAGCGGACAGAGAAGAGGGAAGAGATAACCGTCATTTCATTGCAGTTTACTCCGGCAGTAATGTGTACCAGAAACGATGGTAACCATCTTGCTATCATGCAAAAGCAAAGTGAATGTGCTGTGTAGCTTCTGGAGTATCGCCTCTCTGTTCGGCATCCAAGTACACTACGTGCCAGAAAAAAAAAAGCTGAACGGCTCATGGTCCGCATATAGAATAAAGGAAAGTTCGACCACTGGGTCAGAACCAAAGGATGATTTGTCTTTTTCACCAATACAGCCTAGGTGCATATGGCGTCTGCCAGGGCCAATCCAGGGGTAAAAAGCACAGGTTTACAGCTGATTTTTTCCCGGAGGAGAGGAATGATGACACTATTTACCCAGAACACCCGCCTAAATAAGATTCAACCCAGATTCCACTGAGGGGGCGGGGAGACTGGCGGCGAATTAGTGGATAGCTAACGGGAACGAGCTCCCACATGCAACGCTTCAGAAATCGACGTTACCTCTGGACATGGACTGGCACAACACAAGCTGAACTTACTGTGGCCTAGTGCTGGCCACATAAAATGAATTTAAAATAATATCTAGTGCATATTACCAAACTGATTTAGCTAAGTTCGTATATCCCGTAGTGTAGACATGGCCTCTATTTGCTTTCTTTTCTAATGCCACCGATTGCAAATTTCTGCTGTCTGGTTGTTTATGCTCTTGGGAGGAATGTGGGTTTATATTTTGTTTCTCATTATTTTCAGTTAACAATCCCCAGGGTCTTCAGGCCTGAGCCTACAAACTGAACTTCATTATTGTAATCATCAACCCATCATGATAAGAGGACAAGTTGCCCTTCAATTTTAGCTGGTTAAATAGGCATAAACTCAGGGAACCTGTATTGCTGTTTGTTCTCTGTTCAGTTAGTCTGGAGTGGCACAGCAATCCATACTTCACATGTATTTTCTATACTGAGTAGAAAGCAGATTCAAGGAGAACACAGGCTGGATAAATAGTATATTTATTTTAAAAAATATTTAAAATGTACACACATTTAATCTATGGGCAATAATTTTATGTCATCCCACAGCAGATCAGCTCAGCGACAGAAAGAATTAATCACCACCAGTTTTACATGTAAAGAGACATTCATAATCCAGGTCCACTCTGACTGATCACCCATTATCCACCTTGGCAAACAAAACCAAACAGTTCCTCCCACCTACTCTGATGGGCCCTTTGCTTGATTGGATCCAGTGTTCCCTTCCACACCATCTGTATTCATATTGTGGATGCCAGGCTATTGGATTAATGGAAACATTGATTCCACAGCAGAAGATCCTATAAAACTGATGGGATCAAAAAGTTCTGGCAACAATACTTTTTTCTTTTTTTAGAAACCCCCAGAACGTTCAGGATCCTAGAATCATCATTTGTGTTTTCTTTTGCATTCCTTTCAGTTTTGAAAGCAACAATGCTCTTTTTAATCTCCAGGTCAGGGTAAGCAATCTGTATAATCCACTCTAGGAGAGTATGTGTCTTTGTTCCCCTCTAGTGGCTAGTGCACATGGGGATTAAATTAGTCTGCTACAGCTGCCAGTGAGGGGATATTGTCTCCTTTAATTCCAGAAGTAGTGACTCACACTTTTAGCTGTCAGCCCAAGGGCGGGTCCGTTAAATCTACTTCCATCCTGTTTCCTGAGTTAACTTTGTACAGGCCCATTCCCAGGATGATCCAGTCTCTTCTATTGCTCTTTTCAAATTTTTTTTAAAGTCCTCCCAAATAATATGAAACAAAAAATATATGTGACAACACCCTCATCACTGACGCTTTTCCCGATTACTGCCCTGAGCGCCTGAGGCAGAGTGCCACAAAAGTTGGTCTGCCATGGAGAATGTCTAGCCTTGCCAGATTCACCACCCTCAGGGCGTCCCCTTAATTAGTTATACAGCTTGAATTCCTTACCCTAATCCACGTTAGCAAGAAACAACCCTCCAGTTCCCTCTACCACCCATCTCTCTCTGCTCCCCAGCCACAAAATAAAGCGGAACACTGGTAGACTTTTCCCCTTCCCTAGAACAGAACTAAAGTAAATGGAAGCTGTTTTAAAAAGTATGTAAAGCAGAGGTGAAAGTAAGCTGGTACACCCCGGTATGGTGTACTGGCAAGGGCCAGTACGCCGTACTGGATTGGCTTCCCAAGGTGGCAATTTAAAGGGCCCAGGGCTCTGCTGCAGTAGCGGTGGCTGGGAACCCCATGCCCTTTAAATCACCACCAGAGCTCCGCCGCTGCTACCCCAGGGCTCCGGCAGCGGGGCTCAGGCGGTGATTTAAAGGGTTCGGGGCAGTAGTGGCGGCCGGAGCCCTGGACCCTTTAAATCGCTGCCTGAGCCCCGCTGCCAGAGCCCTAGGGTAGCGGCAGCAAGGCTCTAGTGGCAATTTAAAGGGCCCAGGGCTCCAGCCATCACTATTGCTCTGGGCCCTTTAAATCTGTGCCAGAGCCCCGCTGCTGGAGCCAGCGGAGATTTAAAGGGCCTGGGGCGTTAGTGGTGGCAGGAGCCCGGGCCCCGCTACCAGAGCCCCAGGGTAGCAGTAGCAGCTGGGACCCCCAGGGCTCCGCTGGCAATTTAAAGGGCCTGGGGTTCCGCTGCAGTAGTGGTGGCCGGAGCCCCGGGCCCTTTAAATGGCCCTGCGCTCCAGAGCTCCCAGCCACCTCTGCAGCTGGTAGCTCCAGCAGTGATTTAAAGGGCATGGGGCTCCCAGCTACCACTACTGCAGCCGGAGCCTCGGGTCCTTTAAATCTCGATTTAAAGGGCCTGGGGCTCTAAAGGCCCTGCCCCTTCCAGTTGAGGCCCCGCCCCCTGCTCAGGACTCCAGAGTACTGGTAAATCCTTAAAGTTACTTTCACCCCTGGTGTAAACCCACACATTTTGTAAAATATTTCTGTGTGATCTTGCTTGAGATTCACTCTCAGCATCCTGCATTTTCACATGCTCTCTGACATGAATCTGAGCACCAGGGATCCCGCAACTAAATAAAGGGATGTCTACACTGCAATGACATGGTATTGTTGCACTATGCGTAGACATACCAAATTAGCTTTAATCTAGGTAGCTTGGGTATCAATAGCAGTGAAGCTACAGCAGCATGGACTTCAGCACGAGCTAGCCACCCCGCCCAGGGTACCAAGTGGGCTTGTACTATTTGCACTGAAGCCTGTGCTGCTGCAGCTTCCCTGCTATCAGTATTCAAGCTAGCTAGAATTAAAGCTAGCTCAGGCATGTCTACACATGCTGCATGTAGATATTCCTAAGAGTCATGTCAAGCAAATGGAATTTACTCCTTCATCTTTGTGCGTAGTTTTCAATATATTAGAAGATGCTGAAAACAAGCAGGCAGCCAGAAGTCATTGTCTAGATGTTTTTTGGCAATTGTGGTTTACTGTATACTCTTTTAGGAGGCTATTAGGTAAGAGGAGGGACCAGATTTTGTGCTGTCTTGCCCACTGTGACTGTAACACAGTGTAAGTCAATGCAGAATTTGGCCCAAAGTGTATTCATGTGATCTTCTGAGGCATGAGGTGAAGCGCAGTGGGTGATGTACTGGGATTCTATAAATGGAAGTTAATTATTCATGTATGAATTAGCTTATGAATATTTATGCCCGTATGCCTGAATGTGAAATGCATCCAGATTTATATAATACTATACCAGTACACACCACTTTAACAGAGGTGTAAACAGACAAGTGAGATACAAATGCTTAATTCGTTTAAAAACACATACACATCTTCTTGGCAGATTTTCCACATTCACTTGAGGACAGTGTTGTGAAAAGCAGCTTTGCAGAGTAAAGTGAACATTTTGTCATTCTAGTTGCTATTTTAAACTAATCTGTACTCAGACTCAGAGTTAGAAGGTGCACCATTCAACTGCAGAAAGAAACCTTTTGTCCTTCCCTTTAGCCTCATGTTCTCCTGCCTTTCAGCCCCATGGTTTCAGCTATTTCCAAATTACATACTGGAGGAGTTTTTATGCCAAGAGGCTGGCATAGAGGCAAGGAAGAGGTGAGGTGAGTTATTCCTTATACAGTATAACTGTTTGTGATTGTCTTCTTACTTCAGACTAATAGGGTAATTTCTGGGCCTGGATTAATTTAGGTGCACTTGCCCCTGTCAAACAATATAAATTGTTACCATTTTCCTTATTCCATGTTTCAGTTACAAAGTGTATACCCTAGAGCAGTGTTTCCCAAACTTGGGATGCTGCTTGTGTAGGGAAAGCCCCTGGCAGGCCAGGCTGGTTTTTTTACCACAGGTCTGGCCAATCACAGCTCCCACTGGCTGCAGTTCGCTGCTCCAAGCCAATGGCAGCTGCTAGAAATGATGTACTGACTGCTACTTCCAGCGGCTCCCCTTGGCCTGGAGCAGCGAACCGTGGCCAGTGGGAGCCATGATCGGCCAAACCTATAGATGTGGCAAGTAAACAAACTGGCCCAGCCTGTCAGGAGCTTTCCCTACACAAGCGGCATCGCAAGTTTGGGAAACACTGCCCTAGAGTACGGTATTTTTTGTCACGTGGAAAAGCTATTCTGCAACTGAAAAGATCCTTTTCCCAAATTTAGGGTCATGTCCAAAATAAACAGTCCCTCAAAATCTTCACATTCAACATACACCTCTACCCCGATATAACGCTGTCCTCTGGACCCAAAAAATCTTAACATGTTATAGGTGAAACGACATTATATTGAACTCGCTTTGATCCGCCTGAGCATGCAGCCCCCCACCCCCATAGCGCTGCTTTGCCGGGTTATATCCAAATTTGCATTATATTGGGTCGTGTTATATCGGAGTAGAGGTGTATTAATTTAATTTCACTTATTACCACCACCCTATAGCATCCTCTATTGCACTTATAGAATCATAGAAATATAGGTCTGGAAGAGACCTAAAGAGGTCATCTAGTCCAGCTCCACCCACAATTCAGCAGCAGTAAGTGTATCTAGGCCATCGCTGACAGGTGCTTGTCTAACTTGTTCTTAAAAACTTTCAGTGACAAGGATTCCACAACCTCCTCAGGTAACCTATTCCAGTACTTAACTATCCTCATAGTTACAAAAAATTTCCTAATATCTAACATAAGAACGGCCATATTGGGTCAGACCAAAGGTCCCCAACCCAGTATCCTGTCTGCCGACAGTGGCCAATGCCAGGTGTCCTGCCATCCATCTCCACCTTCTGACAAACAGAGGCTAGGGACACCATTCCTTACCCATCCTGGCTAATAGCCATTAATGGACTTAACCTCCATGAATTTATCTAGCTAGTTCTCTTTTAAACCCTGTTATAGTCCAAGCCTTCACAATCTTCTTAGGCAAGGAGTTCCACAGCTTGACTGTGCGCTGTGTGAAGAAGAACTTCCTTTTATTTGTTCTAAACCTGCTTCCCGTTAATTTTATTTGGTGGCCCCTATTTCTTCTATTATAGGAACAAGTAAATAACTTTTCCTTAATCATTTTCTCCACACCACTCATGATTTTATATACCTCTATCATATCCCCCCTTAGTCTCCTCTTTTCCAAGATGAAAAGTCCTAGCCTCTTTAATCTCTCCTCATATGGGACCCATTCCAAACTCCTAATCATTTTAGTTGCCCTTCTCTGAACCTTTTCTAGTGCCAGTATATCTTTTTTAGATGAGGAGACCACATCTGTATGCAGTATTCATAGATCTCCCTTGCTTCAGATTATGCCCATTACTTCTTGTCTTAGCTTCAGTGGATATGGAGAATAACTGATAACCATCCTCTTTATAACAGCCTGAACATTACGCTGTCAACTGCCAATGGAGGAGCACCTGTCACATGCAGCACTTTTGCCATGCTGGGCCCATTCCTGAGAATTGTCAAATGGGATTATGCAGTCATATTCCCCAATTGCCAAATTCTGATCATTCCCACCTTGATGCCTACTCTGCCATCTGGTTTTCCAAAAAAATAAACAAACAAATCAAACATATCCCTGCCCTCCTTCAGAGGACACAACAGCATTTCAATGTATTTTAATACATTGTTTCAGCGTGAGTACTTTGTAACAACTTAATGAAATGCTATGGTCGGTCACTAGCAGACTTGTGCCATCCTGGAGATCACTTTAAGCCCTGTGAAAGTCCAACCCAGAGGTAAACGGTCTCAAAAACCACTGCCCCCAGCTTTCAGACAGGTAGCCCCTCCCCCTTGAAAATGTTCTCTATTGTCTTTCAAGATGGTGATGGAAATAGAAAAAACTTCAAGACTCCCAAACATCAATTTTATGAGACACTAAACTAGCTGATGTAGTTACTCCTTTTGTAACAAGAAAGATTAAACTGGATCAGCAGAGGCACAGACAAGAATGCCTGTGTTCTGCTGCCTATAAATAGGATCACCGCCTTCTAAAAAAATAAACAGCCAGCTGTTACAACTAGACAGCAAAGTCAAGGCAGCAACTGAAAGGAACAGTTGTTTGCTGAATAAATCTGTGCAATCTACTCATACTTTAATTGGGAAATTCTGTCCAGATTAATTTTAGATGAGACGTGATCATATTAACATGAGCTCTGAAAGGTAAAAAGGGTAGAACATGCTCTTCAGGATAAAAAATCTTGTAAGTGATATTTTTTAATCTAAAACTAGCATTTTCCTCACAGATTCCACCGACAGTTTTAGCAGAGAGGCCAAGAACTGAATGGACATAGAGAGAGAGGACAGTTGGATGCTAGCCTGGGGCTTGCAGAGCTGGGTTCAATGCCTACACCACCACAAACTTTCTGTGTGACCAGTTGCTCACCTGTAAAATGGGGATAATACTTTTCTTCCTCACAGGAGTGTTGTGAGGAGAAATACTTTAAAGATTGTGAAGCACTCAAATACTCCAGTAATGAGGGCCATGTAAATACCTTAGACAGACTGAACTATTCTCTTAACCCAAGAGTTCATCCCTCCAGAACAGGCCTGAGGCAGATTGGTGGAGCAGCATGGAGAAGTCTGCAGCCCCATTACTCACCCATGTTGTACATGTCTTGTGGAGATATGTTTACCACTGATTTCAGTCTCAGGTGATACATGAGTATGTGCCATTCTTGTCAGGAATAAGGGAAAGCATTACCTGACTGTAGAGTACTTACTGGAGGAAAGAGAGAGAGATGCAGCAAGCAACACCTGGCTGTAAAAAACCAGCTGCAGCTGCTTGGGTCCACCAAATTTACAGGGCTAGGCCCCAAAAAGGCACATTGTATGAGTAATTAGCTACAGTTAGTTTGGACCAGGAAGTCACCAGGGAGAGCATGGTTCTTCTGGGAAATGGGCTATTTTTACAGTGTGCACTCCACCACAGTGTCACAGCCAACAATCCAGCATCCTTCTAAAATTCTAAGTTCTCTGTATTAACTACACATTAGAAAAGCTACATTAAAAACATTACTGAGGTAGCAAAGTCAAGCACTCAAAAGTTAGGAAATGTCAGAATTAAGGTTGCCTCTGTAACCAGTGATTTTAACATTCCAATCATGCAAATCATCCCAACAAGTTTCAATAATACCAATTTATATCAAATTTCCTCATCAATGAGACTGTCTAATTCCACTTGCTTATTCCTCAGTCTCCTAGCATTGGTGTCTAAACAATTCAGTTTCTTCTCTACACATTTCTTTACCATCTCTATTTAACCTCTTCACAACACTCTGAGTTTGAACCACATTTGACTCCTTAGCATGCTCCTTTTGCATGTTTAGTGTAACACTCTCCTGGCTGCTCTACTATTCTGCAACCATTAGATTACAACACCCACCCCTACGTCTGAGATTCAGGCTGCCCCATTGGTACAGCCCCCTCTCTCACTGCAAGGTGTCACAACAGCTCTGAGGCTGTAGTACAGGGGTAGGCAACCTATGGCACAGGCGCCGAAGGCGGCACACAAGCTGATTTTCATGGCACTCCCACTGCCTGGATCCTGGCTACCTCTCCGAAGGGCTCTGCATTTTAATTTAATTTTAAATGAAGCTTCTTAAACATTTTGAAACCTTATTTACTTTACATACAACAATAGTTTAGTTATATATTATAGACTTCTAGAAAGTGACCTTCTGAAAACATTAAAATGTATGACCGGCACACTAAACCTTAAATCAGAGTATGAATAAATGAAGACTCGGCACAGCACTTCTGAAAGGTTGCCAACCCCTGCTGTAGTACAACCATGCAGCAGCTTAGCTCCACTCCCTGGCTTGTGGTGGGGGAACCCATTCCCTGAGAGTTTCTGTGAGCCAAGCCCCTATGGGGTGAGGGAAGCAAAGGTTCAGTCATCCCAGGCACAGTGCACTATGAAAGGGGTATACAAGAGCAATGCTGATGACTGATATTTGGCCATCACCCCAAGACAGTGCTAACAGCATGCTGAAGTTCAGTGTCTGGCACGATGTGTACAGTAGACCATAGTATTGCACTGAGGGCAAGGATGGGTTAGCTGTAGCCAGGGAGCAACTCCCAAGGTCAGACGTTTCCCCCCATTGGCAGGTGTAGAGGGAGAAAGACCATGTCTCTGCAGCTAGAGTAGCACAAGATTTCTGGCTTTGTAGCATTCTTCATCTGAACCCTCAAGCCTCCCCTCACAACTCTGCAGCACTGACATAGCAGAACCTGAATAGGAGCAGGGGAAGACCTGCAGTCCACAGTGACCTCCCCTCAGGTCCTCAGCATTTCCTCTCAGAAATCTATGTGGAAATCAATGTTGCTCCAAACACATAGCTGCTCAGGGTTGTGCAGCTTCTTGCAACACTATGCAAAATTATCAGTTTGCAAATCTCCATAAAACCTTACACTGTTTGCTCTGGAAGGATTCCCCTGAGTAGTTGTGGGGTGGTAGGACTTTATTCCTTAACTTCTCACAGCAGGGCAGTGGGAGAGCCTGTAGTGACTCAGAGGCAGCTTTGATATGGGGGAACTGGCTCAACAATGGGAACCTAAGTGGTGTGACCTATGGCAGGAAGGAGCCAGGTGGTTGTTGGAGTGAATCGACGGGGAATACTATAGCATGGCTGTCTGTTACCCTTTAGCGCTGCTTCTTCCCACACCCATCTTTGGGGCAGGTGTATCACTGCCTCCTTACCCCTCGGTGCTTCCTGGGGCCTGGAAACCAGCAAGGAGAGCAGAGAGGTTGCTTGCTGGCAGATGAAAGATTTATAGAAGCATAAGTCCTCCTTCTTCCCAGAGCCCAGAGGAGTGTGTGGCCTTCAGCCTGGACTCTACAAATGCATCAGTGGCCTACATATGAGTGTCATAGGAGATGGCACTTGCCATCTGTGCAAACAGCTTCTTCTCTGCTGCTGGGGCAGGGAGAGAGAGAGTCCAGGGGCAGTCTGGCTCCTCCGTTGCTCTGAGGAAGCTCTCTGGATCCTCAGGCTGTGCAGGTTTGGAGGCATGTTGCTCCTGCCCAGTCCATAGTACCCTTATGTGCTCCCCAAAAAGGGCAGTGTCAACAGGCAGCTCTGCAAGGGGAACATCGTGCCGCTCTGTGACCCTATGTACTGAATGCCTCCCTTGCAGATATTTCACAAAGGGGATGGGAGCTTACTACTGCTACCACCTGAGGCATTTGTTCAGTTCAGTTCAAGTTGTAGAATTAAGTGCTTAGAGATTGAACCAGATACTTCATGCTCCTAAAAGTGACCTATTACATTTAGACACCCCCTGCCTTAAATTATACAAAGATTGTTTAAAGTTTAGAGCAATAGTAAAGAGACACATTTTAAACACTTCGTTGGGCAGGAAAAAGCCCTCAATATTTATTTCCTATTTATTTCCAGTGAACTAGCTGCCAAGCTCCTTTTTCTCAGCGCTGTTGCCAGCTATCTTAGCGAGTTTCCTGTCATCTCTCTTCTCGCTGTGGACACTTGACTGCAGCAGCTCTGCAGATGTCCCAGCTTTGCTCTTTAACGTGCATTCACCGCTTGTTTGGATGGAGCTACATGTACCATTGAGTTGCCTCATGGAAACATCTCAGTCTCTGTCTATGGACACAGGCACCAGCAGCCAATTCCCCAAGCCAACATCCCCTTTGCAATAAGGAGGGAACTTAACCTGGGTTGTCTTAGCCATAGTGACTCCTGTAACTCCTTTAGCCCATCACCACTTGACTTTCTTACATTCTGCTACGTGGCCGATGATCTGGGGAAACAGAAACCCTTTGTTAGAGAAGGAAAATCTCCTCAATGGAACACTCTGTCAATGGCTCCCAGAGGCCTTACCCAGGAAACCCAACTGTGCATCCCTAGAATTCCCACTGGGGAGCTTTCTGCTCATTCATTTGTCACCCATTGCAATGGTCTCTGACAGTGGGAATGTAGGGAGAGGAGGTACACTGCAGACGGTCCTTTCTATAGCTCCCTTGACAGGAGGAGGTTTGATCTTGTGATGTAAGGCACAGGTCAGAGTCAGGGCTCCTGGGTTCTGTGGCGCTGGAAGGGTGTGTGGTCTAGTGGGTGGAGTTGGATTGGTACCAGGATTGGCTTCTGCTTCTGTCAGTGATGCTGTGTGTGACTTAACAGCCAGTCACTTTCCCTCTGATCCCCAGATAATGGGGATAATAGTGACCAATCCTGGAAGGCTGGGAGGGGTCATGAATTAGTGTCTCCTCATCTCTCGCACCTTCCACCCAAGCCTCTCAGAGCTATTAGGTTTAGACGAACCTTCTTTCCAAAGTTAACTTCTTGTGCATCTCCATTGGCCAGTGGAATTGCACACACAGGGTACAGTGCAGCCCACAAGGTTCTGTCCTGGTAAGAGATCACCCATTCAGATGAGGCCTATTCCTGCAGACCACACGCACACAGAACTGCCACTGACAGCTGTCACAACAGTGAATAAGATCAGCAGAATCTAGCCCTGGTATCACAAATTCAGCCCCAGATAAATACACCTTCTCCAGGGTACAGCAACAATAGGGACTGTAAATGATTTCAGATCCCTGCAGCCTGCAAAGAAAGGACTGGTTCCTCAGTGCAGAACATTGTGACCTAGACCACAGGGGCAGCAGGTTGGTCTCTGCCATCAGGACTCTAGTGACAGAACACAAGCCTTGTTAGTCAGAGCTCTGTGCATTGGAGAGGTTTTGCAACCCCCATGCCCTTACATGGAGCAGCCATTTCAAAGAGGCTGCTTCCCAAATGGGTCAGACAGACTCTCCAATAGGCCACCAGTCTTGGCTGACACTGACCTGGGGAAGCTCTTGCAAGATCCTCAGTTTTCTGCTCCAGGCCAGGATGTGGATGCGCTGGCTTGTTGTTGTTCAGGTGGGACATTAATTTACGGACTGCTGCATGGGAGTGTGGTCCAAGCACAGGACTTGGAACCAGAACAGTTGCAATCAGCCTCCTTTCTAGGTCTCGGGGAGCTCTTCACTGCTCCATCTCTGTCCCTCCCTCTGTTAAAACGGGGCTGATTTCTTTGATAGTGTATCCAGGCTCTTTCTACTGACAAGACCCCGGATCATGTTCTGGTGACTTCCCCAGTTTCCCCTCCTGACCATCCAAACAGCAGCTGCTGACATGATCTTCCTCTCCTGGTGCTGTCTTCTCCGCTTCCCCAAGTCTGGCTCTGGCTGTCATTTTTTCATGTCCAGTTCAGACTTCTTCTCACCTCAAAAGCTCCCTATACAAATACCCTTCTGTGCCAACATCTCCACCTCAGTCATCGCCTCCTCTCCTCCCACTCCCATCTTACTGCCACTTCTTCCCACATCATCCCCTGCTATCAGGAAGGGCCCAGCAACCTCTGCTCAGGCTCCCCTTTCTATTCATTCCATCCGTCAGAGCCTGTAGCTCTCCTACACTCTTAGAGTGACCACTTTAGCTTGAGTGAGAGGGGCTTGTGCTACAGGTCCCTGGTTCAATCCCCACCAATGCCCGTGGTGTCTATAAGTGGCCATGGTTATACTTACCTACCATTGTAGGTTGTGTAGCCCATTCCTGGCCACGTGTGGTACATCTGCTACTGTCCACCTCTGTGATGTAGTTCCCTCATCCACACAAAGAGGTGGCATATCAAAGTCAATCCATCAGCTCTCATCTGGTCTTAACCTCCACGATGGACGGAGAGCCTTACCCTGACCACAGAAAGACAGGGTGGTGTTCTTCAGGGGAATCTGCTGGAGCTCCAGTCTGAAGCTTCTTGCAGGCAATAGAGTTCAGGATCATTACAACTCCTTTGGAGATGCTTTTCCTAGGATTAAAATTACCACAGCACAACGAGAACAATGTCTGAATCCCAGGGCTGTGATCCAGGGATAAGGGATGCTCTCAGCCAGGCTATGTACCAGGAACTTGATCTTTATCCCAACAGCCGCAATTACAGAGATGAGTGAGTGGTTCCCACCTCCCTGAGAGGTGTGTGATTTGCCATCTAAGCATCACTGAGAACCAGCTGTCCTCGCTTGACAGGATGAGGTCATGGCTTCCCAAGCTGGGCCAGCTGCAGGCTCCATTGATGTAGGAGGCATGGACAGATCCCAGAGCCTGGAAGACAGAGTGGGGAGGAAGACCTTTCTCATTTCCTGTTCAGAGACCTCCACAGAGGAAGGGTCAAGAGGGGAGGGGAGAATGAAGGGGAGGAAGTGACTATGCTCCTGTGGGGAAGGCAATAGAATGGAACCCAGCCCAGTTCCCAGATCTACCCCAGGTTTAGGTGTGACCTCAGAGAGGTCACTTCATCACCTCATTCCCTGCCTGTAAAATGGGGATAATAGTTTCCTCCTCTACAGGGGGTGAGGGGAAGACAATCCCATTGTCGGAGAGGGGCTCAGACACTCTAGGGGTGGATTGTGCCAGGGTGAGGGAAAGGACCCAGAGTTTGCTCTCTACAGCCAGTGGAGGAGGAAGGGGGATGGGGCACGAACTGTTGTTATAGACGCGGCTTAGGAATTTGCCAGTGCCAAGGGCTCGGTACTTCCATCTTGCGTAGGGGCCACATACTAGCAAAGGGCCTACTTTCTGCAAAAAGTTGCACCACCTGGTGTCAGGTGCTGCTTCCTATAATTAGGTCTAGTGGTTGGAGCGTAGGTCACAGTTAGGCATAGGATTGGACCTGGGTGAAGGGTGGTGCTGGAATCAAGATCCAGGGACAGGACGAGGTCAAAACCAAGATCAGAGTCCATAGACAAACCAGAATCAGAACCAGAGCCAGAGTCCAGGTGCAGGCCAGAGGTCAAAGCTGAGTAGTCACAGTCCAAAGATAAGCCATGTCGACATCAAGCCAGACTCCAGATTCAAATAGAAATTTGAAGCTGGGTAGTCAGAGTCCAAGTGTCTGGGGAGGATCAGAAGGGGGAGGCAAGGCTGGACTGGGTCAGTGGTGGGGCCACGGGCGGCTCTAGGAATTTTGCCGCCACAAGCACGGCAGGCAGGATGCCTTCAGTGGCTTGCCTGCGGAGGGTCCGCTGGGAGGTCTGCCAAAGCCATGGGACCAGCAGACCCTCCACAGGCAAGCCGCCGAAGGCTTGCTGCCCCAAGCACGCGCTTGGCATGCTGGTGCCTGGAGCCACCCCTGGGTGGGGCTGGAAGAGGACAAGGACAATACTGAGTCAGAGTTCGTAGCTAATATTTAGAACTAAGGGTCACGCCAAGGTCAGCAGTTAGAGACTGGAGTCGAGGTCAAGCCAGAGTCAATAGCCAGGAACTGGAGGGCAGAGCAGTGCATGGAGACAGGAACCAGGAACAAGGTGGGGACTGGCTCAGTAGAAGGGCAGGGATCTTCTTTGTTCCCTAGATGACTTCCTGGTACTCCCAGACCCTGCCAACCTGGAGTCCTGCAGATCTAGGATCAAGTCACATGAATCCTCACCTGGGGACTCTCTTCCTAGGAATAAAAGAAGGACAGCACAATGACAAAATGTCTCTATCCCTGGTCTGGGATCCAGGGCTGAGGGAGCTCCCACCCAGGCTATGTGCCAGGACATCATCTCCATCCCTAGTTCCTGTTCATTTCACACTCAGAGACCCCCTAGAAGGAGTGGAGAGTAAAGAGCAGAAAGTGAAGCTGTCCCTGGGGGAAGGCACTAGTCTGGGATCCAAGGCAGTTCCCAGATTTACACCCAGGTTTGTGTGACCTGGATCACAGCCCTTTCTGCGTCTTAGTCCCCACCTGTCAGATGGGGAGGATCCTTCCCTGCCCCAGGATGCCTGGGGGGAGTTTCATTCATGGCTGGGAGGGGTTCAGATACAATGTGGGTGCATTAGGCCCTGGGGGTGGGACATTCACATGCTCATGGGTGACAGAGGCCATGGGTACATTTGAGTATTGACCACAGGGGAGGGGCTCCATGTCAGGCCACCAATCCCAGACTGCAATGCTTATTGATGATAAATCCTGGTTCTACGAACGGGAGCAGGATCGAGGGCACAAAGGACAAGGCCAAGAAAAAGGAGGGTAGAGAGAACCTATGGCCCAGACAAAGGGGATTTGGGAGCAGAGGGCAGGCTCCACTCCACCCACAAGGGAGATGGCTTTTCAGTGCTGTGGGCTGTATCTTCACTCCCACTAACCCCTCACCCCTCTGTACAGTGAGACAGAGGAGTACCTGCAGCAGGGCGTCTGAGCTGCTGAACAGGTGGGGGAGGGGCCCTTTAAGGGTCCCATGGGGCACATGTAGCACCTTGGACACCTGGCACAAGCATCTGATGGAATAGAGCTGGGCCATCACTTTGTTAGTAACACCCTCCTGCTGCAAGGGAAAAAGGATTAGTCGGAGACTCGGACACCCCTTCGGCAACGAGAGGTATCAACAGCACCTGGACCCAGGAAAAGTTCCACCCAGCCCTCCACACGTCTGAAGAATAGATTCCCCCACCCAACCCTCAGATGGACTCTTGTTCCCTCTCTAGTGACTTTCAACCCCACTCCCACCATTGTAGAGTGAAGCTCCTGCCCCCATTCCTCTCAGTCCCCCCATGAGAGCTGTTCTATCTCCAAACCCAGCTGGGGAAGCAGCTAAGCTCCCCACAATCCTCTCAGCCGCCCACTGCCCTTACAACTGAGGAGCTGGGAGGCTTTTGGCAGCAGGGAACTGGGGTGGGAGGAAGTTGAGACCTTTCCCCAAGTGACCTCCGGTTCTTATGGTGAAGCCATGGATGGTAGTTCTGGTGAATGGAGCACATGGGCAGCCTCTGCTGACTGAATCCTCCAGTTTTCCCAGTGCAGGCCCAGCCTGGCCAGCAGCAGGGTGAGCTTTCCCTAGCCCACGTGCTTTGGCCCAGCCTGGTTAGTCTTTGTGGCCCTTTCAGTCCTTGGCCTCCAAGGCTGCCAGTGACGGGGCAACTCTGGATGGTGGCTTGGATGACATGGACACTAGACCACTAGGAACTGGTCTGAGGATCTGAGGGGCATGAAAGGCTGGCAGAGGTCACTAGGGGAGTTTCCCGCCCCTAGCATGAGCAATGGCAGCTTGTCCTGTTGATCTGACGTTAAATAGCCTGGCTGAAAAGTTGGGTCCAGGGGTGAAAGTAACTTAAAAGGACTTACTGGCATTCCGGAGTCCTGAGCAGGGGATGGGGCCTCAACTAGAAGGGGTGTGGCCTCAACCAGAAGGGATGGGGGCCTTTAGAGCCCCTGGCCCTTTAAATCGAGATTTAAAAGGCCCTGGGCTCTGACTGTGGAAGTGGTGCCAGGGAGCCCCTGGCCATTTAAATCACTGCTGGAGCTACCAGCTGCAGAGGTGGCTGGGAGCCCCAGGGCTCGGGGGCAATTTAAAGGGCTGGGGGCTCTGACGGTGATTCAAAGGGCCCGGGGCTCCCAGCCACTGCTACTGCAGTGGAGCCCTAGGCCCTTTAAATTGCCAACGGAGCCCTGGGGGTCCCGGCCTCTCCCCTATCCCAGGGCTCTGGCAGTGGGGTTCGGGTGGCAATTTAAAGAGCCTGGGGCTCCTGCCGCTGCTACTGCCCTGAGCCGTTTAAATCTCTGCTGACTCCAGCAGCGGGCCTCTGGCTGCAATTTAAAGGGCCCTGTGTGGTAGCGGCAGCTGGAGCCCTGGGCCCTTTAATTTGCCGCCAGAGCTCTGCTGCTGGAGCCCCCGGGTACTGGAGGTGGCTGGGACCCCCGGGGCTCTGGCAGCGGGGCTCTGGTGGCAGTTTAAAGGGCCCAGGGCTCCAGCTACTGCTGGGAGCCTCAGACCCGCTAGAGCCCCGGGTCCTTTAAATTGCCGCCTGGGGAAGCAGGTCTGGTACGGCGTACTGGCTCTTGCCGGTACAGCGTACCGGGGCGTACCGGCTTACTTTCACCTCTGGCTGGGTCTGAACTGCTTTGAGCTGTGCAGGGGACAAGCTGGCTCTACTCTGTGCATGGAGCTGAATTCATCTCTAACAATGGCACCTGCAATGACTCATTCACCTCCTTGCCCCCAGGCCAACGAATGGGGAAAGGATGGGGGTGACTTTCTGGTGCCTGGAGGTGAAAGGCCCTGGGTCCCTCCCCAAAGCTAGATTAATCCTTGTATAGTTACCTCCCCATCAGCTGGCCAGCTTCTCCCACGATGGAAAAGGCTAGAACCAGCCCAGCCTGGCTGACACGTAGCTGGGGATTGTGGATGGCCAGCAGCACCGCCTGCAGGAAGGATCTTCTCTGGCCTTCTGAGAAGATCTCTCTGAAGACCTAAATCCAACAGCACCTGAGCCCTTGGCAGATTGCCCAGAACTAGGCTCCAAATCCCTCTAATGGCTTACATACAGGGTAAGAGTCCTGCTGCAGCCAAGGCAGCTAATTCCCCTGGAGGACCGTTGGGGTCCCATGGTCCAGAGATCCCCTTTAGTAAGAGGTTGCAGACTCTGAGGCCTCTAATAGCTCAGGATTCACATGACATGCTGGGAATGTGTCCATGTACGTGAGCCTGGCGCGCTGTGGAATGTAGCTCACAAAGACCGCACAGCGCCCTCTACTGCTTCCAGCAGCAATATCTCATGGAGCTCACAAGCTAGAAGGATGGGGCTTTGAGGGCTCATGCAGGTCCCACTCTCCATGTCACTGACATTCCCATGAGCCTTACGTATGGTGCATTAATGCGGCCCAGGGTCAGAGCAGTTCCTAGCCTTTAGGTGCCCTACGTAGTCCGCCTGCGGGGGGGCTGTGTGAGGCCCCAGTCCCCCCGAGGCAGGAGCTGTGGGGTGCCACTTTTGGGGGTCCATAGGCCCAGAGGATTAGCGGGGGGGCGGAAGCAGCCTGCTCCACTTCCCTCAACCCGACCCCCGCCATGTAGGAGGATTGGGGAACAGTTCTCTTGGTTGTAATTAAGAAAAGCAGCCCCAGCCTGCTCTACTCTGCCAGCCTCCAGTGAGAGCCGGGGACAGTCCTTTCCCCAACCCAAGCGACATGCCTGGGGCTGGGGCAAGGGAAGCAGAGCTGCACTCACTGGTGCCAGGCAGCAGAGTGTTGCGGCTGGGAGCTGGCAGAGTAGATCTGGCTGAGGCTGGGTTGCTCCACTTCCCGCTGCTTCCGGTGAGTGTGGGGTCGCTGGGAGAAGAGGTAGAATGGGGCTGGGCCAGGGGTGGAGCAGAGGGGGAAGGGGAAGGGGCAGGGCAGAGAGAGTTGTCCAGGGCCCCACACACCCCTAGGGACAGCCCTGCACCTTGCAATGGGTGCAGCCTGCCGAGGGGGCGGGGGTGGCCAAGGGATAGGGCGGGTCACTGGGGCTGGTGCTGTCGTGTATGCTGCATGCAGCTGCCTAGGGAACCAGGAAATTTGGGGCAATTTGGTGCCCCAAATTTCATGGTGCCCTACCCCGCTGCATATGCTGTGTAAACCTAAGGACGGCCCTGGCAGGGAATCCAACAAGGATGTTGCCAGGCAATTGCTGGACATGTTGCCTACTCAGAGACACACACAATGACTCCCCTTTCAGACACTTTGGTGTCAGCCATGGAGACAGTGAGTAGAGCTGTATGCCTCAAGAGACAATCCAGCATTAACTCTATGCCACGTAGCAATAGATCTATGTAGCACACAGAAATCAGGGCCCTTAGGAAGGCTCCAAACCAGGATCCTCAGCCTCTCCCAGCTGAACTCTGTCAGCTGGAAATAAGTAGCTGGGTTTGTGACCCTTCTTCTGCAGTACTAGCTGGTAGAGCTGGGAAAATGGGGATAATAGTTCCTTCCCTCCCAGGGGGTGAGGAGAGGACAATCCCATTGTTGGCAAGAGACTCAGACACTGTGGAAGTGGATTGTGCCAGGGTGAGGGAAGGGACCCAGAGTTTGCTCCCTTCAGCCAGGGGAGGAGGATGGGATCAGAAGGTCAAGGAATGGGGCAGGAACTGCTGCCACAGACATTCTTGAATGTAGTGGATTCATTGAACCAGGTGGCTAGCCGCCGAGTTCGGAGAGTCCGTTGGTAGTGTGGCGTGAAATTGGAGGGAAATCTATAGATAGCAAAAAAAAAAAGTACCACTGGGTTTGTGGTTTGCAAATTCTGAGTAGCGTAGGAGGATGGGGGAGCAGTTCTCTTGGTTGTAATTAAGAAAAGCAACATAAATATTGCTCCAGTACTGGAGCAGTATTGCTTGCCATCTTGCCATTCATCTGTGGGTAGTATGCTCAGGAGGCATTGGTGTGGATGTTTAGTAGCCAGATAGTTTAGCGTCAGAAACAAGAAATGAACTGGGGCCCTTTATGAGAAGTGATGTGGTTAGGAAGCCTATGCAGGGTGATGACATTTGTTTCTAGGAGCTGATCTGTCCTCTCAGACGAACATACATGGTGACTGGATGAAATGTGCCACCTTGCTCAGTTGATCTATGATAGTCAGTTTTTCCATATGGCCATTTGATTCAGGGAGTTCTACAATGAAATAAATGGCAATGGGTCTCCAGAAGCATAAAGGTGCCAAGAAGTCTGGTGTGTGGTGCCTTCGTGCGAGTGCAAAAGTCACATGATTGAACATAAGTCTGAATGATAAACGGGAATGAGGATATGGAGGTGGATATTACCGCATCTGAGGTAGAGGCCAAACTTGAACAGCTTAATGGGACAAAATCGGAGGGCCCGGACAATCTCCATCCAAGGATATTAAAGTGGGCGCTATTGAATGCGAGCCGTTACTCGAGATTTTTAATCAATCGGTAACTCGGGGTTACCGTACGCACTAGAGAATTGCTAACTAGTTCACTATCTTCAGAGGGAAAAAAGTGATCCAGGTAACTATAGGCCTGTTAGCTTGACGTCTGTAGTATGTAAGTCTTGGAAAAATTTTAAAGGAGAAAGTAGTAAGGAATTGGAGGTCAATTGGAATTGGGACGGATTGCAACATGGATTTACTAAGGTAGATCGTGCCAAACCAACCTGATCTTCCTTCTTTGAGAAGGTGACGGATTACTTAGACAAAGGAAATGCGGTAATCTAATTTACCTCCGTTTCAGTAAGCGCGTTTGAACGGTTCCGCATGGGGAACTGTTAGTTAAATTGAAAGTGGGGATGAATATGAAGTTGTAGGGGATAAGGAACTGGTTAAAGGGAGACTCCAGCGGGTCGTACTGAAGGGTGACTGGTCAGGCTGGAAGGATTACTGTGGAGTCCCTAAGGACGGTTTTGGGACCGATCTATTAACCTTTTATTACTGACCTTGGCACAAAGAGCAGGAATGTGTAATAAAGTTTGTGGATGACCAAAGCTGGGGGGTATTGCTAACATGAGAGAAGGACCGGATACTCAAGACGGATCTGGACCACCTTGTAAACTGGAGTATAGTAATAGGATGAAATATATAGTGAAAAGTGCAAGGTCATGCACTTAGGGATTAATAATAAGAATTTAGATATACATTGGGGACGCATCAGTTGGAGCAACGGAGGAGGAGAGGACTTGGGGTATTGGTTGATAGCAGGATGTCTATGAGCCGCCAATGCGAATATGGCCGTTAAAAAGCAAATGCGGTTTAGGGTGCATCAGGCGAGTTTCCGCAGGAAGGAGGTGTTAGTACCTTATACGCTGGTGAGACCCCACCTGGAATATTGTGTGCAGTTTGGTGTCCATGTTTAAGAAGGATGAATTCAAACTGGAAACGGTTCGAATGGGCTACTGAGATATCTCGGAATGATCACTGCCTATGAAAGGAGACTAAAGAGCTTGGCTTGTTTACTGGCCAAAAGAGGGCTGCGGGTATGTTTGCTCTATATTATTTATCAGGGTATCGTTAGGAAGGGGAAGCATTTAAGCTTAGACTAATTGTAGGACAAGGCAATCGGGTACAAGACGTGATTTAGGAGTTTAGAGCTTGAAATTGATGGGTTCCAGCTTAGGAGTGAGCTGGAAGTTCCAAGTGGAGCTTCGTATGGGGCAAACAACGTTATCTGGCTTAGCTAACTTGATAGTATGTAGGAGAGCAGCATTTGATTGATGGGATAGTTTTAAGATTTGGGCAATTGATCTTGGATTTTCAGCGCATTAGTCTGCTCAATCGGCTGTGAGGGGATGTGGATGGTGGGATCTGAGTTACTGCAGAAAATTGCTTCCTGGGTGCTGCTGGTGAGTTTCTTGCCACCATTGCTCAGGGTTTAGCTGGATGCCTATATGGGGTTGGGAAGAATTTTTCAGCCGGGTGTTAGGCAGGGCTCTGTGGGAGGTTTTTGTCGGCTTCCCTCCGGTGGGCCTGGGTCGCGTGGTTGTGGGGCCTTCTGGGGTATAACCAACATTTGCCCTTCCCATAATCGTCATGAGGGGGTTTTGTTTATACAGGGCTGTAATGGGTAGGGTTCTGTGGCCTGCTTTGTGCAGGAGGTCAGACTAGATGATCATATTGGTCCCTTCTGACCTACAAGTCTATGAGTCTATGAGTCTATGAATTTCAGCCCACATCCGGCAGCTCTAAACGAAGCAGGAGGTTAGGTAGTAGGTATTGAGACATCCAAAGCGCCCTGCAGGAGAGGTCTCCTGGTTCAGATGTAGTACCTTTGAACAGGGACATCCTGGCAAAACATACATGCAGCCTTCAGTTAATGTTATTGAGTCCTACGTGTCCCATTCCCTGGCCAACGAGTCATCCCGCGAGGCTGATCAAATTAGCATGATTAGAGCTTGAAATATGCAGAATTAAGCATGTTGTGGGGCTTAGGGAGCTAAGGCTATTCCTGGCTAGCTTTCTCCCCTTCTTGGTTATATTCTCTATTATGGGACAGAGTGTTGGCCTGCCCATTCTTGGTTCCCGGTCAATAAGTTAAGTAATCTTGAAATTGAAGCAGGAGAAGAATAAGATCTACCTTAATTGTCCCTCATTCAATGCCTCGGCCTTGTGCAGATACTGAATGTGTTTGTGATCAGTATAAACTTGTGCTGAGTATCGAGCCCCCTTCAGCTAATGACACCAGTCTTTAAATGAGGATTTAATCAGAAGCAACTGATTATCATGGCTCTCATAGTTTTGGTCTGAGGGAGGGCGGTGAGCCTCAATGTCTGTTATGCACGGGGGTGCAGTAGGTGCTTGGGGCCATGCCTGAAAAAACAGAGTCCCGGTGGCCATATTAGATGAATCAACTTCCATGATGAATGCTCCAGTTGGATCGGGGTGTGCCAGAACAGATGCAGCAGTGAAGGCATTTTTACCCGTTTGAGGGCTTCTTGGGCCTGGGGCAACCAAACAAATTTGGCGGTTTTGTGGAGGAGAACTATCATGGGGCTTATTCGCTCTGTGAACCCTGGGTTGAAGCAGTGGTAGAAACTGACGAAGACTAGGAAGTGCTGCACTTCTTGAGCACTCTGAGCTGCATCCCAGTTGTGAATGGCTTCCATTTCATTTGATCAATCTTAACACCTTCTGGGGAGAGAATGTGTCCCAAAAACTCCATGGAAGGTTGGCTGAAGGTATCCTTTTTCAGTTTTGCATATAGCCCATGTTGCCACAATCTCTCCAGATTCTGATGTGGTGCACATGCTGCTCTGGGTTCTCTAACACAAGTATGTCATCTAAAGAGATGACAATGTATTGATCCAGAATGTCCCCAGATAAATCACTGATGAGTGCTGCAAGGTCACGGAGCCATTAGTCCATCCAAATGGCGTTATCAGATATTTAAAATGTCCATAGTGTGTTGGAAATCTGTCTTTCCACTCAAATCTGTCCCCCACCCAAATGAGCAGGGCCGGCTTTAGGCCGATTTGCCTGATTCCCCCAAATTGGACCCCTCGCTGAGAGGGCCCTGCGCCGATCGAAGCAGCAGCTGTTGCTGCTAGGTAACAAGAGACACTGGCCGGCAGAGGGCTAAGGCAGAGGCAGCCACGGCTGTTGCAGATTAGGAGGGGAAAGGGGGGGGGAAGGCACATGTGCTTTGCAGCCTTCCTACCCCTCCCCTCCCCCCGGCACTCACCTCGAGGAGACGCCGAGGGAGCTTCCGGTCTGGTGAGAGACAGGAATTTTTGCAGTGGACCTCACTCACCTGAGCAGCTGCTGGGGCTTCCAATGGTGAGTGTTTGACCCTGTGATTCCCTGTAGGTTTGTAATATTGGGTTGGTTTTGTGTTTTTCAGTGATGTTGCTGTTTGAGGGTGAATTTGTGCCTGCCTGTTTCAAAACTAACGTCGGGATCATTTAACCCAGGAAAAAAGCCCCGAGCTGGTACTTAGTGCTGTGAATTCCAGGTGAGAATGCAAAAGGTCTGCAACACGGCAGGCTGAGACTTTTATCATCCCCCCCAAGAGGGGAAACTGAGGCACAGAGAGATCTGATTCTCCTCCCCAAATTATTTTGCAAAGGAAGGGGACTGGGGCTCCTATCCAAACCAGTTCCCTTCCCATCAACTCTGCTTTCCCTGCCACAAGACCGCTGTAGGGGTTGAATATTTCCATTAAACTATGGCGCCTTCATTTGTTCTGCAACAATCAAATAGACCGGCTTTAGTGGGGGAAATAGCCCCCTCCCCAAAGCTGTGTGGCTATTAAGGTTTTTTTGAGGGGGGAGCATGATAATATTCCAGATCAATCAAATGCCCAGCTCAGCTTTCTAGCCATCCAGCAGATCTAGGGCAGGGACGGAAGGTGCTCTTGTTGCAGAGTGGTTGCAAAACACGGGTGAATTTAGCAGGGAGGGCGTCCAGTTGAAATCCCACCTGATCCAGCCATACAGAATCGCTGGCAGCACTGGGAGAGGCCAGGAGTGGAAGCAGGTGGCCTGGGGGTGGAGGGACATTTGCCCTCAGTCCTGGGCTCTGGGATGGACTAGGCTGGGTGGTGGGTTCAGTCTAGTCTTCCAGCCTGTTGCTCTCACTGGGGTTTGTGGTTTTCATCTGGCTCCACCAAGAAGATCAAACAAACCCAGTAGAAAAGGGAAGTGAGAGGCGGGAAAGAGTTTGTAAGGTGTTAAAGTGACCCATCAACGAAAGTAAAACCAGAGTTTGACTGGGTTTTCCCCCAGCCACCACTCCTGCAAACACCCCCATTCCCCACCGAGGCTATGGTGAGGGGCAGCCCGGGAGGGAGGAAGGAAGCCACATGTCCCTTCCTCTCCCCACCCCCAGCACCCACCACCCCCTCTCCGGCCCCCAAACTCTGTCCCAGAGCCTGCACCCACTCCTCCGCACTCCCTCTGAGAGCCTGCACCCCTCCTGCACTCCACCCCGTGCCTCAGCCTGGAGCCTGCACCCAGCACCCAAACTCCATCCCACTCAGCCTGGGCAAAGTTCTCCTTGGTCTGGCTCCCAGCCCCTCTCCAAGGGTTGCAGCTGTCTGGAGGTGCTACCTTCCACACCTTCCTAATTCACACCTCATTCATTCAACAGGGCAATTGATTGCAGAGTGGGGTGAAGACCTTATTCTACTCCTAACAAAAAGACATTTTTCTTTTACCTTAATTACACTACCTTTGGGGCCTGCTATAACAGATTACCAAGGTTCAATACAAAGTCATATAAAAGTTATACAAAAATGCATAATGCAGAGATTTATCTACAACTGCATTGATTGACTGCTGTGTGCAGTAATATAATAACCCCTGGGTCTTTGAATGAGGCTTTATACTTGCGAGGGGGTGAGGGGGCAAGTGGCAGGTGGGCAAAGAGGCGAGCAGTGAGCCAGCAGGAGTTCTAGAGGCGGGCATGGGAGTTTCTGGCAGGGGAGGAAGAAGATGAAAGGAGGAGAGTGGTGGGTGGGGGACTGACTAGGAGGGATGCAGCAAGCCAGCGGGGGGCTAGGGGGTGAAGAGGGGTGTGATGGTGGGGCCGAGCTGGGAGGGGGCAGGTCCTATTTTACTGCTGTGATCTGGTGACCCCATGTGTACCGTTTCTTCCTGCACCCCCCCAACCTTGTTTCGATGGGGCGGAGCTGGGGAAGGAGGGTTTGTTTCCATGGGGCCGGGCGGCGCTGCGGAGGGGGAGGAAGGGGCAATTTTATATTAATAAGGAAATATTTTATAAATTTTAATAAAATAAACATTAATGAAGAAAATCAGTTGTACAACTATCAAAATAAAATTATTTTCCTAATATGAAAGTGCAAATCAGCTAATTAATATTTGGTGCAATGTATGTAATATATAATTTTTTGTTATTATTTATATAATCATGGAAAGTAAATAATATGTGGAAGAAATGAAAGTGTTTTTTTTAAAAGTTTTTTTTGTTTTAGTCATCCCTGCCAAGGCCCCATCGAAACTGTTCCAATTGGGCCCCGCACTTCCTAAAGCCAGCCCTGCAAATGAGTATTAGGCCTGGTCTACACTACACGTTTAAACTGAATTTAGCAGCGTTAAACCAATTTAACCCTGCACCCATCCACACAACGGGGCCCTTTATATCAATATAAAGGGCTCTTTAAACCGGTTTCTGTACTCCTCCCTGACAAGAGGAGTAGAGCTGAAATCGGTATTGCCATGTTGGATAGGGTTAGTGTGGCTGCAAATCAATGGTATTGGCCTCCGGGCGGTATCCCACAGTGCAGCATTGTGACCGCTCTGGAAAGCAATCTGAACTCGGCCAGGTAGACAGGAAAAGCCCCGCGACTTTTGAATTTCATTTCCTGTTTGCCCAGCGTGGGGCTCTGATCAGCCCGGGTGGCGATGCAGTCCCAAATCCAAAAAGAGATCCAGCATGGACTGTACGGGAAATACTGGATCTGATCACTCTATGGGGAGGCAAATCTGTTCTATAAGAACTCTGTTATAGAAGACAAAATGCCAAAGCATTTGAAAAAATCTCCAGGCTATGATACAGAGTCCACAGCACAGTGCTGTGTGACAAGCCTAATGGAAAGCCAAAGAATCAAATGGACGCTCATGGAGGGAGGGAGGGAGTACTGAGGACTCCAGCTATCCCACAGTCCTCGCAGTCTCTGAAAAGCATTTGCATTCTTGGCTGAGCTCCAAATGCCTGAAGGGTCAAAAACATTTTCCTGGTGTTTCAGAGTATATGTTGTAAATTTTATACCCTTCCCCCTCCCGAAAGAAAAGGGGAAAAAATGTTTCTTCCGCCTTTTTTCAATGTCACCCTATGTCTACTGCATGCTGCTGGTAGACAGGGTGCTGCAGCGGTGAACACCAGCATACCTTCCCAATGGAAGACGGTACAATATGACTATATCCGTCTTCATCATCAGCCCGTGAGTGCTCCTGGCTGGCCTTGGTGAGGTCGGCCAGGGGTGCCTGGGTAAAAACGGGAATGACTCCTGGTCATCCCGGCAGATGGTACAGAACAGCTGGTAACCGTCTTCACTCATAGCAACTGGAGCGCTGAGGCTCTACAGCCCCCCCGACTTTCATGTCTAAGAAAAGATTCGTACTGCCTGGACTATCATAGCAGTGAGAGGCTTTCTCACCCTCGTTTTATCTCACTAAAAAGTCACTGTTTCTTATTCCTGCATTCTTTATTACTTCATCACACAAATGGGGGACACTGCACGGTAGCCAGGGGGGTTGGGGGAGAGGGAAGCAATGGGGGGGTTGTTGCAGGGTCACCCCTAGAATGGCATGCAGCTCATCATTTCTGCGGAATCTCTGGGGCTCTGACACGGGAGTGGCTGTGCTCTCTGGTTCTCTAGTACACTTGCCCCATATTCTAGGCAGGACTGACTCTATTTAGACAAAACATAAAGAAGGGAATGACCCGGGAGTCATTCCCATTTTTGTCCATGCGCCCCCGGCCGACCTCAGCGAAGCCAGCCAGGAGCACGCATGACAGCAGCAGATGGTACAGAACGACTGATAACAGCCATCTCATCGCCAATTTACAATGGCATGGCAGACGGTGCAATAGGGATGGTAACCGTCTCTGCTACCTTGAAAAGGCAAATGAATGCGGCTGTGTAGCACTGCAGTACCGCGTCTGTCAGCAGTATCCAGTACACATACTGTCAGGGCCGGCTCCAGGCCCCAGCGCGCCAAGCGCATGCTTGAGGTGGCATGCTGCGGGGGGCGCTCTGCCGGTTGCCAGGAGGGCGGCAGGCAGCTCCGGTGGACCTCCCGCAGGCATCCATGCGGAGGGTCCGCCGGGACGCCTGCAAGAGATCCACTGGAGCCGCGGGACCAGCAAGCTGCAGAGCGCCCCCCGCGGCATGCCGCCGTGCTTGGGGCAGCAAAATGGCTAGAGCCAGCCCTGCATACGGTGACAGTGACCAGGCAAAATGGGGTCCATGGTTGCCATGCTATGGCGTCTTCCAGGGCAATCCAGGGAAAAAGGGCGTGAAATGATTGTCTGCCGTTGCTTTCATGGATGAAGGATTGAGTGACGTCATTTACCCAGAATCACCCAAGACACTGTTTTTGCATTGGGATCTCAACCCAGAATTCCAATGGGCAGGGGAGACTGCGGGAACTAGGTGATAGCTACAGGATAGCTATCCACAGCGCAACGCTCCGGAAATCAACGCTAGCCTCGGTACATGGACACACACTGCTGAATTAATGTGGTTAGTGTGGCCGTATGCACTTGACTTTATACAATCTATTTTACAAAACGGGTTTATGTAAAATCGGAATAATCCCATAGTGTAGACGTACCCTTAGATTCTAAGTCCCTGGAGGTCTAGTTTGATGAATATCCATCAGATTTCATGTGATCCAATGATTCTGGGATTAAAAGCAGGGATTCCAAACTGTCACTTTGTTCAGGGCCTGGTAGTTTACAGAGAAGTTCAGATTCCCACCTTTCTCCTTTCCAAAGAGAGCCAGGGCCCCTATAGGACATGCTGAGTAGCAAACAAACCCTTTGGATGTTTTTCTTGACTATACGCAGGGAGACCACCAGTTCTGGTTTGGACATAGGGTAAATACGGCTAAAGGCAACTTTCAGCCAAGGTTGGTGATCAATGAGGCATTCTTAGTCTCGACACAGAGGCAACGTGTCTGCATTTCTTTTGAAGATATCCACATTTGACTAGGGCATTGGACTAAATGACCTTCTGAGGTCTCTTCCAACCCTAATCTTCTATGATATCCCTAGTATTTATCAGGAATGTGGGGTGTCAGACCCAAGAATAATGGAGTAGGTCCAGCAGCAGAGGCTAGTTAAGGAAATGCCTAAATTTTCAGTCATCCCCATCAAAACACTGCAGTAGGGGCACCACAGGGCCAGGCTCAGATAGCAAGGCCGTTGTTCACACCTGGTGTAATGTGTCCCCTTTTGTGCACAGGCCACTTATGTGCAGAGGGCCTGCCTTTCTGCAAAAATTTGCACTACCTGGTGTCAGGTGCTGCCGTCGATAATTAGGTCTAGTGGTTGGAGCGTAGGTCACAGTTAGGTGTAGGGCTGGGCCTAGGTGAAGGGTGGTGAGGGAATTGAGATCCGGGGTCAAAACCAAGATCAGAGTCCATAGACAAACCAGAATCAGAACTGGAGCTAGAGTCCAGGTGCAGGCCAGAGGTCGAAGCCAGGTGGTCAGAGTCCAAAGGAAAGCCAAGACGATATGAAGCCAGAGTCCAGATACAGGCGGAAGGTCAAAGCCAGGTAGTCAGAGTCAGAGGGTTTGGGGAAGATCAGGAGGAGGAGGCAAGATTGGAGCAGGTCATTGGTGAGGCTGGAGCAAGACTAGAGGAGGGCAAGGACAATACTGAGCCAGAGTTGGTAGTCAAGATCTAGAGCCAAGGGTCATGCCGGAGTCAGCAGCCAGATACCGGAGACGAGGGTCAAGCCAAGTCAATAGCCAGGAACTGGAGGGCAGAGCAGGGTAGTGCATGGAAGCAGGAACCAGGATCAAAGTGGGGACTGGCTCTACAGAAGGGCAGGGATCTGCCTTGTTGCCTAGATGACTTAGTACTCCCATGCACTGCACATCTGGAGCCTTGCAGACCTGGGATCAAGCTCCATGATCCCTCACCTGGGGACTCTCTTCCTAAGAATAAAAGAAGGACAGCACAATGACAAAATGTCTCTGTCTCTGTCTGGGGCCTGATCCAGGGCTGGGGGAGCTCCCACCCCGGCTATGTGCCAGGGACCACATCTCCATCTCTTGCTCCTGTTCATTTCACACTCAGACTCCCAAAAGGAGGGGAGAATATAGGACAGAAAATGAAGCTGTCCCTGGGGGGAGGGCACTAGCCTGGGACCCCTGCAGTTCCTAGATCTACACCCAGGGTTGTGTAACCTGGGTCACAACCCTTCCTCTGTGTCTTAGTCCCCACCTGTCAGATGGGGAAGATCCTTTCCTGCCCCAGGGTGCTTGGGGGGAAGTTTCATTTGTGGCTGGGAGGGGTTCAGCTACAAGGTGGGTGATTAGTCAGACATTCACAACCTCATGAGTGTAATGGGCCATGGGAACAGAAATATTCCCCGCTGTTAGCCATACGGTGGGGGGAGGGGTGAAGCCATCATCCCAGAGAATTGGGTGTGTGGGTGGGGGGTTAGCTGGGTTTCTGCTGCACATTAACCCAGAAACCGCAGCCCCTCCTTTTAAATTGCCAAACCATTTTAAATGGCCAAAACAACGGCTGCTTGGTATCTGAAATGAGGGTGCTGCTGTTTGAAACCATTTCCACATGTTATGAAGGTTAAAGAAGACAAAAGACTGTGGCTTACCATGGCTGCCTGCAAGCTGAATTCTGTTGCCCAGCCCTGCATCAGTGATCTCTCACACCAAACCGACATACCCTCAATAAGAGGCAAAATGCGACCTTGTAACGAAAGCACATGTGCTATGTAATGTTAACAGCAAGGTTTACCATGAAAAAGTGTACCCATTGTTCTATAAAATGGGTCTTTTTAACTACCACTCTTCCTTTTTTTTCCTCCACCAGCTGCATATGTTTTGCCTTCCCAGAGACTAGCGAAGATTAGAAGGTGAAAAAAAATGAACTCGGGATGAAATGTTCTCTGACCTCCTGCTGTCCTCCCACATCGACAGCACAGCAGAATGCATGGAGGCAGATAATGTCAGAGTGCAGGAAAGCACAATATGAATGTGAGGAGAGCTGGCGGGCTGAAGAGAGTAAGTCGTGGGCTAAAGATGATCGGTGGTGTCAGCTTGCTGACAGAAGGCAGCAGTCAATGCTGATTTCATTTAACCAATTTTAGCTCTCATATATATTTCTCTCTTTTTGTGAATAAACCTTTAGATTCTAAAGGATTGGCAACAGCGTGATTTGTGGGTAAGATCTGACTTGTATATTGACCTGGGTCTGGGGCTTGGTTCTTTGGGATCGGGAGAACCCTTTTTCTTTTACTGGGGTATTGGTTTTCATAACCATTCGTCCCCATAACGAGTGGTACTGGTGGTGATTTTGGGAAACTGGAGTGTCTAAGGGAATTGCTTGTATGACTTATGATTAGCCAGTGGGGTAAAACCAGTGTCTTCTCTCTCTGGCTGGTTTGGTGTGCCTTAGAAGTGGAGAAACCCCAGCCTTGGGCTGTAACTGCCCGGCTCTAAGCAATTTGTCCGGAATTGGTATTCTCAGTTCTGTCCCGCCAGCGGCAGCGTCGTTACAGACGCTATTATATGAAACATAATTCAAAGCAGGAATGTCTAAAAAAGCACCTGATTCTCTGCCTTGTCCCCTGGTCTCTCGCTCTTCCAAACCCTAATAAAAAATAATCTTCACAACTCAGTATTTAAAGCCATTGGGACATTCTTCCTCATCTATGTCTAATCAGCACCACTTACGTGGATTTTATGACCCTGATTCTGACCTCACTTGCACAGGTATTGTACAGGTTTTGGGGGAACCTGGGCCCGCCCTCTACTCCAGGTTCCAGCCCAGGGCCACCTGGTACAGTTACATGACAGCTACAACTCCCTGGGCTACTTCCCCATGGCCTCCTCCCAACACCTTCTTTGTCCTCACCTCCGGACCTTCCTCCTGATGTCTGATAATGCTTGTACTTCTCAGTCCTCCAGCAGTTTGCCTACTCACTCTCAGCTTCTTGCATGCCTCTTGCTCCCAGTTCCTCGCACACACATCCTCTCCTCTGGCCTGACTGGAGTGAGCCCTTTTATAGCATCAGAGGGACCTTAATTAGAGTCAGGTGCTTAACAGCCTCACCTGACTCTTAGCAGGTTAACTGGAGTCAGGTGTTCTCATTAGCCTGGAGCAGCCCCTGCTCTGGTCACTCAGGGAACAGAAAACTGCTTTTCCAGTGGCCAGTGTATCTCCCTTCGACTACTCTACTGTTCCCAACTGACCTGCATCCATCACATGACTTACTAGCTAGCAATAAATAAATGACAATGATTTGGACGTGTATGTGTCTGTATTTATTTGTTTTTCCTAAACATAACTAACTATTTTAGGAAAAACTGTGAGAGTGGCCACCAGCAAGAGTTGGTGGCTGCACACTGAGGGCATCAAATAATTTGTCCTGAGAACCCCTGCTCTAGTCTGTTCTCACAGGCCTGTAGCCTTTGACCAGATGCCACCACTCAGGCAGCAGCCTCCCACAGGCCAGGCTCAGCTACAATGCTGGCTGACTTTTTGGTGGAGATACAAATCCCCGTCTCAAGGGATTGAGGGGTTCATTTCACTGCCTTCCCAGCAGGACATCTACCATCCCCCACTACTATGACAGTGAGGGGAAGAGCAGGCATTACTACGGATAGGCAATACCACATTCTTCCCACCACATTCAGTGCCTAACCTCTTTGTGCTAGCCTGACATGTATAGTGGTGTCACACTCTATTTACGCTCTTCTTACTAGGATCCTGTTGCTTTGCTGATCATCAGATTCATGGATATTCATAGCAATGTATTCCTCTATTAGCCACATCACCTAATTCTGTGTATGTCCTTTGGCTCTATCCAGGACCAGCGCTAGGGTTTCTCATGCCCTAGGCGCACGGCCATTTCGCCGCCCCCGTGCTGATCCAGCGGCTCCGGTGGAGCTGCCACAGTCATTCCTGTGGAGGGTCCGGTGGAGCTGCTGCAGTCATGCCTGCGGGAGGTCCACCGGAGCTGCGCGAGCAGCCAACCGTCCGCAGGCATGACTGTGGCAGCTCCACCGGAGCCACGGACTAATGGAACCTCCGCAGGCATGCCTGCGGCAGGTCAACCGAAGCTGCCTGCTGCCCCCCCCCCCAGCAAAATGCCACCCCCTGAATAATCCTGGTGCCCTAGGCAATTGCCTAGGCTGCCTAAACGGTAGCGCCGGCCCTGGCTCTATCATCATCAACTGAGGCTCAGACACATTTTTTCTTTTACATAAGTATTAGTCATTGGGAGGGGAGGGGGGATGAGGTGCGACACTACAAGACAGCATAAAATAATCCCAGTGAACATCAATTATATTAGTTTTAAAAGTGAGCAATTAAAATACAAGATACCAGAGGTTCCCATATTATGACTGTGTGTTTGCATTTTTCTTTTTCATTTACAACAGTAACAGACTGTTCTGTCTCACTCACATGGCTCTTCACCAGTATACTTGCAAAACAAGTGTCATTTGCAGAGAGAAATCAACAGAGGGGCTGCCAACAGCAGATAAAATGTGATGGTCACATCGTTATTGCCCATACAAAATGTTAATTCAGAAACTCAACAGCCTTGCAAGACTCTTCCGAAACCTGCTTTCTGAGCCCACGGTGGTACTGCAAACTGTTTAATTACAACACTTCATTTTCTACAACTCCTGTGGAAAAACTAACATTGTCCTTCTTAGAAATGTACTGACGAGTCCTCATTACTATTTATTTGTAATGCAGTAGAGTCTAGTAGCTCCAACTCATTGTACTGGGTATGGTACAAACACAAGAAAAAAATGAATCCTGCTCTCAGAAGTTTATTTATAAAGCTGTGTGGTTCAGTTGCTCTTGTCTCTCCACCCAGTATATGGTTCAAACTAGATCTGGCCAATGTACTTTTTTTTTTTTTTTTTTTTAACCATTACCCAGCAGAGCCCCTTTGGCTTCATTCAGATGTCAAGTGCCCATACTCAGCTTCCTGTAATGGTTTGTCACCTGATCTTGCCTTAACAAATTGGCCGAGTCATCTGTGAAAATAAGCTATGAGGCTGCAGCATCTTGTATTCTTCTGTGCAGTACTGCAGTGTGCTACTAAAAATAGCTGCCGCCTTCAACTCCAGAGTGGCTGCTTTCTGAAGACAAGTAAAATGATTTTTGTATTTTGCGTGTATAACAGCCTTGAAATATTCTACCGTCCTACTCACGCAGCCTGAAATTCACCCTTGGGCAGAGAGCCATCACAAAGCTTCTGTCCCACTTAAACATTGCTTGTCCTGCTTTCGCTCTACACAACTGTTTTTAACTCTTCTTCTTTGGTGTGCTTCTCTTTTGTTGGTTCCATAATAGTCTACATACTTCTACATTGCTGATAAGATCTAAGTTCCTGTATTAAACAGTGCAGAACATTTTGGAGGTATCAAGTGCACTCTTAACAAAACTATATTTAAACAATGAAATTCTAACCTGATGTAACCTCAGTTAACCTGCTGGGTAACCCCCCAATTATGTCATTAAAGTTGTGCCAGGGTAAAATTGGTGAGAGAGCAGAATCGGGCCTTGTGTTTCTGAACTGCTTTTGCACAGGGGTTGAAATTCACCTCTGTGCAGAGAGACAGCAAAAGACATACACGCTCCTTAAATCCCACTTAAACTCTATTTTTGAAGTGGTGCATAGACTGTGTAGGCTCTTTGCCTAGGGATGAATTTCACTCCTCTGCAGTAGTAATAGTATTTAACCTTCTTATATTGCAGTAGAGTCTAGAGCCCAACCAGTTCAGGGCCTCCTTGAGCTAGGGTGACCAGGTGTCCATTTTTTGACCGGAACACCTGGTTGAAAAGGGACCCTGGTGGCTCTGGTCAGCACTAAGGCAGACTAGTCCCTACCTGTCCTGGCTGGCACCGTGTTGCGTGCATCCCAGAAGCGGCCAGCAGATCCGGCTCCTAGTGGAGGGGGGCCCCATGGGACTCCACATGTTGCCTCGCCCTAAGCACTAGCTCCACACTGGGAGCTGGAGGGGGTGGTACCTGCGGGGGAGAGTGGCACATGGAGCCTTATGCCCCTCTCCCCCACTAGCCTAGGAGCCGGACCTGCTGGCTGCTTCTGGGGCACACGTAGCACGGTGCCAGGACAGGCAGGCAGCCTGCCTTAGCCCCGCCTGCTGCACTGCTCACTGTGAGCTGCCCAAGGTAAGCCCACGACGCAACCCCCTGCCCCAGCCCAGAGCTCCTTCCCACACCCTGAACCCCTCATCTCTGGCCCTACCCCGGAGCCCTCACCCCCTCCTGAACTTCAACGCCCTGCCTCAACCCGTAGCCCCCTCCCGCACTCCAAATCCCTTGGTCCCACCCCCCAGCCTGAAGCCCCCTCCTGTACCCCAAAGCCCTCATCCCTGGCCTCACCCCAAAGCCAGCACCCTCAACTGGAGCCCTCAACCCCTCCCACACCCCAGCTTCCTACCCCAGCCCAGAGCCCCCTCCCACACCCTGAACCCCTCATTTCTGGTCCCACCCTGGAGGCAACCCCCCCATTAGAACCCCCACCCCCTCCTGCACCCCAACCCCCTACCCCAGCCCAGTGAAAGTGAGTGAGGGTGGGGGAGAGAGAGCCACCAAGGGAGGGGAAATATAGTGAGTGAGAGCGGGGCCTCAGGGAAGGGGTGGGGCTAATGTTTAGTTTTGTGCGACTAGAAAGTTGGCAACTCTCCCTTGAGCTAGTCACCGTGCAAAGAGAAGATTACACTCCCTGTCCCAAAAAGCTTACGGTATAAAAAACAAGACATAAAGGTGGATGAAACAAAAGGTTCAGCGGGTGGGGAAGAAGGAGTTACAAAAATAGCAAGCTGTGCCTGATCCTTAGCCACGTCTGTGAATGAGACGACCCAGAGATAGAGAGAAGAGGACAGACCCCACAGGGACACCCACTGAAAGAGGGAGAGGAGAAGAGAAGGGCCTACTACATAACGCACTGAAAAAATGATTCCAAAGATAGGAAGAGAAACAGGAGAAGCACAGTAACTGCTCTGTGTCATTTGCATGGCTCTTCCCCTAATCCACCAGCAAATAAATAAATAGCAATTACAGAAAACAATTAACATGCTACTGCTTCTTCCTGCAGCAAAGCGTATATATACGATGGTCCAGGTTTTTTTTTATTTTGACTGTACGTATTTAGGAAAATTATACTTGAAGGGTTTTGTATTCCAGGCCTTTTAAAATATCTCTGTTGTGAACAACAGCAGAGCTCTGTTTAACTGCAAATACTTCATTTCAGCAACTGTTTTTTTTTTTAAATTAATGAATGTACTGAGTTTAATACATGACGGAAAGAACTAAATTCAGACTCTGACCAGTCTGTTGTGATATTTGGGCCTATATATTTACCCTAATTGTGAACTCAACTGTGAGCTGTACTGTAAAAAGTGAGTGTAAGTTCATAATATGTCACAATTACCTCTCCCAACAAATGTTGATGGGAAAAGGCACAAATGGAAACAAAAAATAATCTAAATTAGTCCTAACAAAAAGCCCTACCTGATATAATTCAAGGACGGTGCTAAGATCATTCCTGGTAAACAAGAACAGCTTGAGACCAAAAATAAATGAACCAAAATTGGTGTGTCACAAATTAGGATTATTGGTGGACAAAATAACAAAGAGAGGGGCTATTCCCCACATCGATCGCATCTGGGGTCCTTAAAGACAGAGATTTTGGGAAGAAAAATTCTCTACTAGATTGAGCTTCACCATCATGGCTGCCACTCCCACCACCTCCTGGGGGCCCCCTGGACGTCCTTCATGCTGATCCTGAAAGATGTCCTGACTAAACGAGGCCAGAGAGAGGGAGCCAGATGGCATCACCACCTCCACTGGCTCCCGATAAATCCTCAAAAACGCTTGGGATATGAGACTTTGTCTCTCCCTCTTGCGCGTGCACACACACACACAGGGTTCCTTTTCTTTCCCATCCCTCTCCTTTTTTGTTATGTCTAATAAGAGTCTGGCTTAGCCAGCCAAGACTACAGTATATATTTCGCAACACTGCTGTAAGCCTGAGACTTTTTGCCAGGTCTCGGAATGGCTAATCAGACCATGCGCTGTGCCTGTTTTTCTCCAACAGTAAGGTTGCAAGTGAAAATCACCACCAGAGACAGAAGCTGCATTTTCTATCTTTGCTACTCTTTTCTCTTCCCCTTCTGTATGAGAGTTTTGTTTTGTCTTCTAGGAAATGGGATCAGACTTTAACAATGGCAGCTCCAGCCCAATTCTATTAATTTCTTCTCTTTTCCCCAAAAGGACAATTATTACCAGCTAAACAACTGTCAAACGAGGGTTTGTTTTTTTCTTTCTAAAAGCTCTCTCCAGCGAAAGGGAAAGGGAACAGGGGATGTTGATAAAATGAAAGCCTCACATAATACTTCACATTTCAAAGGCTTTAACTGTTTTTCCTTCTTTTTTGTATCTTTAATAAAAGGTTAAAAGGATGTTTAATGATGTGTTTGCCATGGTACTAAGCAGCTTGAGGTCTCTGTATACCACACCTCCAACCTTGTTCAATACTGGACAGTGACTGGGTTATGTTTACATCTTTGACTTTTTGGGCCCCTTTATTCCACCTAAATTAACACAAGTCCCTAGAAAGCAGCTATATTATGTGCTCAATTTTTCATCTTCAGTAGCATCTTAAATCCAGTCTATAGCAGCTGTATTTGGAGATGGGCCCAAAGCAGAATGCCAGATTCAAACACCCACAAACTTTGGCAAAGTTTCCATCTGGATTCTACCTTCACCTCTATAATGGGTCAAGCCAAAGCCAGGGCTCTCAATACTTGAAAACCAAGGGAAAGTCATCTGTAGGTTAAAACAAGGTGGCTGTTGCTCTGCCAAGCCTTAGGGTCTTTTTGTCTCATAAAACCAAGGACACGGTGAGTTGGCTCTGGATCACAAAGTTCTGGGAGAGCTTCAGATACATGGACCCAGCTTTGGCCCCTCTCCAGTTTCATTTGGCTGTGTCCCTTCTTTCCTGAGAGATTTTCAGTTGAGTCCTTAACACACAAACATTCTCAGGAAAACTCCCATCCCAAATAGGATCAGTAGCTTGTATAGAAAAATAAAGACAATACTTTGTCCTTCTTAGGGCTTGTCTACAGAGGAAACCTACCAGCACTACTGCACCACTATAGTTATACAAGTATAACTCTCCATGTGGATGCTTCTCTTCCAGAATATGTCCACATGGGAGTTGTACTGGTATAACTATAGCAGTATAATTACAGCGGTATAGTAATGCTGATACATTTCCCAATGTAAACAAGTCCTTAGAAAGCTGCCAGTCCATGCTTCTTCTAGTATATGCAAGGTGAGGCAGGATGGTTCCTGGTTGTCACAGCTCCAAAATGCAAGAGATAGATTCATAGACTAATAGACTCTAAGGCCAGAAGGGACCATCATGATTATTTAGTCTGATCTCTTGCACATTGCAGGTCACAGAACTTTGCCCATCCACTCTTGTAACAGACCCCTAAACTCTGACTGAATTACTGAAGTCCTGAAATCGTGATTTAAAGACTTCAGGTTACAGACAATCCACCATTTACACTAGTTTAAACCTGCAAGTGACCCCATGCTGCAGAGGAAAGTGAAAAATGCACGACATCTCTGCCAATCTGGCTTGGGAGAAAATTTCTTCCTAACCACAAATATGGTGATCAGTTAGACCCTGAGCATGTGGGCAAGACCCACCAGCCAGACACCTGGAAAGAATTCTCTGTTGTAACTCAGAGCCCTCCTCCTCTAGATATTTGCTGCTAGCAGTTGCAGATCACCTATATGCCATTGTAGATCTCAGTTCAGTTCCCAGCTCTATCACAGCTTCCCTGGGTGACCTAGGGCAAGTCACTTACACTCTTTACCCCAGTTCCCCATCTATAAAATTGAGAATGACACTTCCTTTCTCCCATGTGATACCTGTCTTGTCTCTCTGGAGTATAAGCTCTTTGGGGCAGAGAGAGTCTGTTACTGTGCATTTGTGCAGTACCTAGCACAATGAGACCTCTGTCTCAGATAACTCTTGGTTCCCTCCATCAAACACAAAAGATAGACAGAAACAAACAGATGGTACCAGGTTAAAAAAGAACAACTCTATGATGATCCAGAATGAAGGACAATCCAGACTTCTATGACATTTCTGACCCAGGTGATGCAGCAGGGATAGTGTTCTGTCCTGCCAGTTTGGCCCAGTCCCAATTCAGGGGTAGTGTGGAGCTGCACTGCTCAATGGGGAGCAAGCCTACTGCCATGGCCACTCATGGGGTACAACCCCAGGGCCATCCTCAGGATTTATGGGGACCTATGCAGTATTATGAAACTGGTGCCCCTATGCCCGTGGCAGCCTGGGGCTCACATGTGTATTTTAGATAAGGGTAGTCTTTTGAAGGATTTATTTAAAAAACTAAATGTCTGAAGATCCAAGCATTTAAGGCTAATGATGAATACTCAGATGGTGCATCTAAAAATCTATGCAAGGATTTTTTAGAGATTTGATTTTATCATCTTCAGCAACACACTAATGAATATTTTTAAAGCAACTTTTAAACTAAGCGCCTGTAGACTAACATGTTCTGAGTAAATATTACAGCAATGCACAATTGTTTTTGTCAGTAAATTCAGAAACTGACAGTATGTACCTGGGGTGGGCAAATGCCTGTTAAATGACTTCATTACCACTTGAATGGCTCTTTAACCATTTCAAGGTTGTGCTAATAGGTTTGGCAGGCTGGAAGACTTTTTCACTTTTAAGTACTAGATCCCCTCTGGCGGAAAAAGAATGAGGAGGACTTGTGGCACCTTAGAAACAAAGGGCTGGTCGACACTGGGGCAGGGTTTGAACTAAGATACGCAACTTCACCTACGCTATTTGCTGAAGTCAAAGTATCTTGGGGCTGGTCTACACTACGGGGGGAAATCGATCTTAGATACGCAACTTCAGCTACGTGAATAACGTAGCTGAAGTCGAATATCTAAGATTGGATTACTCACCCGTCCTTACCGCGCGGGATCGATGTCTGCGGCTCCCCCAGTCAATTCCGGAACTCCGTTGGGGTTGGTGGAGTTCCGGAATCGATATAAGCACGCTCGGGGATCGATATATCGCGTCTAGATGAGACGCGATATATCGATCCCGAACAATCGATTTTAACCCGCCGATACAGCGGGTAGTCTAGACGTAGCCTTAGTTCTACTTACCTGGCCATCCTCACAGCAGCAAGTCGACTGCCGCGGCGCCCCCGTCGACTGCGCTTACTCCTCCTACCGAGGTGGAATACAGGCTTCAATTAGTGGATCAATTTATTGCATCCAGACAAGACATGATAAATCGATCCCCGATACATCGAACACTACCTGCTGATCCAGCAGGTAGTATAGACGTACCCTAACAAATTTATTTGGGCATAAGCTTTCATGGGCTAAAATCCACGTTAGCCCACGAAAGATTATGCTCAAATAAATGTGTTAGTCTCTAAGGTGCCACAAGTACTCCTCATTCTTTTTGCTGATACAGACTAACATGACTACCACTCTGAAACCTCTGGAGAGAGACTCACCAGGCTGCAGCAGCCAGCTGTGGTGCGCGCCTACAGGAAGAGTCAGAACAGGGATAGGAAGAGGCAGGAGGGAGGACACTAAGACCCAGGGACGCCCCAAATTTTCAGGTGCTCTATGCAGCCTTGTATGCTGTGTATGCCTAAGGACGGCCCTGGGTGCATCATACTCTCACCATATGCCTGTTAAGGAGAGACTGTGGCCATGGCCATGGTTCGCCCCCTTTGAGGCATCATTCACCCTAATTGCACGTGGGGAGACTGTAGCTATACCCCAGTGCTGGGCAGGGATACAAGATGTGGTTCCTTGCATCCGCTCTCATCCCCACCCCACTCACCTAAAGAACAGCTTGGCTCAATCTGGCCCCAAAGAAGGAGAAATGTAACATAGCTGCAAAATTTGGATCCCGATATTGAACCCCCTATCTCTTCAAATGTGGAGCTTTGGTATGCCCCATTACAAGGATATGGCCAGCCATGAGATACAGGTCTGGGTTCAGATTCCGATATCCCCTGCACTCCCCACATCAGAGGAGTGTTTAATTTAGGCTAAGAATAGTAAGCAGATCCTGCTGCAGCTTTCACTTTATCTTTTGGACTTCTGCATTGATGTTGGAACACGCTGCATGTTTCTGCACCGCCAGAATCAAATAAGCACAACATTCCAGGAAACCTGGCTACCTGTATCACTATTAGAATGATGTAATCCTCTCATTTTGGGGAGGAAACTGAACGGAGACCTTTTAAACCCTCTCCTGCCCTCCACATATCCGATACAAGGATGTTTTGCCCCTTCCCAGCTTTGCTTATGTTGATATTCCAAAAACATCCATGGTGAAAGCATCTGGCTTAGCAGAAACAGCCTTCATATCTCGTGGTCTGTGGGGACACTGCAGGTCAGAAGCAGAGTGTTCCTGTGGAGACCCAGAGCATCCACAATTTGAAGACTGTTGGCAGCTCAAGCCCAGTAGAGACTGACAGACACACTGAGATCTAGCTTGGGGAATTTCAGCAAAGGTGAAAGGTCCTGTTGTGATTGGGGAGATAAAAGAAGCATCTGGGTTGGGAACTGAGAGCGCCTGGTAGTCAGTCAACATCACTGGGGAAAGGGGGTCAAGGGTCAGTTTGAACTAGGAGAAAGAAACTGAACTGGAGGCAGGCAAGATTGGAGGGGCAGCTTCAGATAAGCATCATTTAGTAATGTTTGGGGCTTCTGTTAGCTGGATACAAACAGGACCTGGATAGTGTGGCCCATACTTTAGTATGGCCAAGCCGTTCTCAGCACAGCAGTGGAGGCAGAGGCAAAAGTAGCTCTATGCCACACTTATCATAACTCAGTCCTATGGCAGGGACCAATCTGGCCCTCAGAATACACTTAGCTACCAACAGCCCCTCCTCAGAGTCCTGCTACTTGACAATTAAATGAGATGGATAGGGATCCAAGCTCACTCTTTAAATTAGCACCACTTATACAGTTACTTCATGTGAATAGAATGAGAAAAAATTACATTTAAACTCTGCCCTGACCAATAAATAGTACAGTAGCCTGCTTTTTCTAAGAACAATAACTTGTTCTTGATGCCTTGGGCAAGGTCAGTATGGCCCGTAAGGGAAACACTGAACATTTCTAAGACTCTCAAATCCTGTTTATGTGCTGCCTCTCCCTATACCACTATGTCTCCCTGATGGACTCAAAGCCCCAGTGGCTCCTTCATGCATTCCTACTGATTATAAGTGTTATGCTCAACCAGTCACAGAAACAGAAACAATAGCACATGACTTATGTGACCAATTACAGTGAACTAAAACATCTTGAGTTTTGAGGATCGATAGCTTACAGCAAACTATTCAAGACCAATCCACAAATTATTTAAACCCTCCACACACACACACCACAAAGTTCATTTAGTTAACCTGAACAAGTGCATTTGGGAACATCACAATCTGCACATGACCATTTGTTAAGTAGATGGAGAGAGGCTAAATCCATGAGTAAATAATTTGCTGAAAATGTGCTTGGCTCTGCTTACTATCTACCTCATGGGTGTGGAGAGTCTTATCTCACTAATGTCAGGAAACTGTCAGCCATCCTTGGATTTACATTTTTATGTAAGGCTCTGATATGCTTTAGTCCAAACAGGAATTAATTCAGGGAAAGCCTATGACCTGTGTTATATGGGTCAGATTAGATGATCACAATGATCCCTTCTGGCCTGGGAAACTGTAAATCTATGATTCAGCAAAGCACATGCTTAACTTGACTTCAAAGGGAGTTAAACAAGTGCTTAAATGTTTTGCTGAATAAAGAGGAACATAAGCATATGCTTTGCTGAAATGGACACTAACTGCAGAAAATTACTACTTTAAAAAAATTTATTTACTAAATCTAAATTTGGGGTCAAAGCTATCTGACACTGTCTCTTTAATATTATTTCTATACTGATACTATGCTAGAAAATACTACAGTATGATGCTACCATTATATTAACATAAGTGCAGTTAATATTAGCATAATTGCTGTCATGTACTTGCTATTGTTATCACTGAGATATTGTTGCCCTCTGCTGGTTTTGAGTATTAAGACACAGATGTCTCAAGCCATGGTTACACTGGCCCTTTACAGCACTGAAACTTTCGCGCTCAGGGATGTGAAAAAAACACCCCCCTGAGCGCTGCAAGATACAGTGCTGTAAAGCCTCAGTGTAAACAGTGCCGCAGCGCTGGGAGCGCGGCTCCCAGCACTGCAAGCTACACCCGCAGAGGATGTGGAGTACCCGCAGCGCTGGGAGAGCTTTCAAAACACTTTGAAGTTTCAAGTGTAGCCATACCCTCAGATTTATAGCGTTTATAAGACTGTGGTGAGCTAAAGCAAGGTGGAAGAAGTTGGTATCCAATTAATCACCTACTACTACCTCTCACCAATATTGCTTATGCAGCGAAGGAAAAAAACTAGTTCAGTTTCAAAGACATATAAACACTTTTACTTAATATCTGCGCAATGAGAAATCCATCTTTCCCCTTATGGTTTTGTCTTGGCTCTCGATCATCTCTTCACCAGCTTCCAACTGGCTGCTTGAATAACATCTAGCAGTGTAACTGGCAGGACCAACTTGTTATGCTGCAGTCAGACACTGGAGGATGAGAGTGGAGGAGTGTGTTGATTTGATACAGCACTCCTTGCTAGGGACAAGTCTATAATAAATGACGGACAGGCAAGGACCACTTCATCCTCTCCAGCACTGTGGCTACTGCTAGGTTTTAGATACACAGCAGCAATTCCGTGCCAGGAGCTTTTGGGAGTGGGAGTGAGGAAAAATGATTTCTTCAGATGAAGCTACAGGGAAAGTCTGCAGGCAGAAATATAATTACCTGAGTGGGAATTCTGGCAGAAAACCCAAACTCCCCTCTCCCCCTCCTTAAATAGCCATGAATGCTATGCAGTCACCATGGAGAGATTATACACAGCATTGGGATCAAATACAGCACTGATATACAATATGTACACACACTGCCAGTGCTAGCCAGGGAACGGATTTCAGCTGCACTGACAACAATCAGTTCTGCACACACTGCAGCCACCCAGAAAAGCTGCAACTGAGCTCTCTCAAAAGGTCAAATCTGGGGCCAGACCCTTCTTTAGGACTCACCCTGTTAGGTGTTCAGCATCTCTGGGGTGGTTCTGAATGCCTTTAACGCTCACTGGGCCAAATCCTTAAAGATGTGAGGCCCTTACTGCCCTGGAGGGGAGCTCGGCGCCAGCATGACTTATCCTGGCAACTGAGTAAGATGGATTCATGAGCTGTCCCAGGCTGCTGACAAGGTCTCTATAAGTCCTTTCCACTGCCTCCACAGTGATTCCATGAGGGTTGCCAACCCTGCAGGATTGTCCTGGAGTCTTCTGGAATTAAAGATTAATCTTTAATTAAAGATTATGTCATGTGATGAAACCTCCAGGAATATGTCCAACCCCTAGATCCCATGGATATGGATGACTGAGGTTAGCAGTAAACCCTACCAAGCCCCCAAGAAAATGAGGTTCTTGCTGACTGAGGCCTTTTCTATTTTCAGTGTTGCACTGAGTTTAAAAACTGATTTAGTCAAATTAGGGCAAAAAACACAGTGTGGATGCTCTTAATTCTATTTAAATCAGGCATATTATAGGCAGGGCCACCTATTATTGAGGTTGCCAGACACTTCCCATTGTAAAACCCTGTTTTAAGTTGTTTGTAACTTTTCCTAGCTTTAACTGTTTGGGTTGAAATTTTCCACACCAGATGTCTGCCTCAGGTTAATTTTTTTGAAAAAATTCAGCCAAAACATTTCAGTTGTTTCCAAGACTAGGGATGGGAAAAGACATGTTTTTCTCAATGTTAAAAAATTCTGGTGACCTTTCCTTTAAGAAGCTTTAGCAACCGCCATACTTTGAAATTTGGCAGAATGATGACCTTTCTGTGAGAGATGTGCTTTTTGGTGCCTGTGAAAATCCACCCAAATTTGGCCAAGTTTATAAGCCTTTAAAAAAACATTTGCATTTTGCACAGAACTCAGTCCAGAACTCAAATTTTAGGCACCTGATCTGAGAGTAAGGAGCATGTCTCTCCCATGCTCTCAATGACCATTCCCTTCCACCAATGAGCATGGAGAAGGAAGCAGCTTGATTTGAACGCTGATGGGACAAGAGATGGACTGGTGTGGGGGAACAGTTTACGACAAGGTGCCCAGGAGGGCAGAACTGAAAGCTAGCATGGGGAGGAGAGGAGCTCTGGTTCATTAATTACACAGGGTAACGTGCTCAAGTTCATGCCCACTCTGGGTTCATATAAGAATCCAGGTAGGTTTTTCTTGTCCCTATTCAGGAGGACTCTCAGCCCCCTTCTTTGAGTTAGAATTGTACTTCAAATAATCCCTCTCATGACAGCAGCCCCTAGATCTCCTCCTTAATGTCAGGCTCAGAGGGTACAGCAGATAAGCCTCTTCTTGCCAGGAGGGAGGAGGCAGCATATCTGATGGGCCCCTTCTTATAGCTCATCCCATCTGGCTGGGAGAGAGGGGAGCCTTGCTCTGCTCACTCTGTGAGACTCCTGGTCCTGGGCCCTTAAAGAAACAATAGTGGGATTTCCACACACACTACTTATTCTCAGGACCGCTTCCTCTCTACCAATATGTCCTAGGTCCTTGTATATATCAGACCTCCCAGCATCGTAAAGGGCCACGCCACATGACAGTGTTGTGCTGACCCCTAGGCACCACTGCCCTTAAGAAGGCAGACTACCCCGTCACAAATCGGTTAATAGGTAACATACCACATGCTGAAGAACATGTAGCAAAGTGCTTGGGTCTTACAGGACCAATAAAACTTGTTGTGTACTGCAAAGGGCTCCCCAGGTACAAATCTTTGTATCACCTCTTAACACCACCCATTCTTCTCCCATATGGTTTGGGACTTTGTGGGCACATGGGAGGAGAGAGGTGGGGAAAGTTATATACATTTGAGAAGTCTTGACTCCTGTCCAATATGTCCAACCAGCTTGCAAGCCACTAAACTGCTTGAGAAATTGTATTTACTGTTTATAAAGTATATGCAGTAAAACCTCAGAGTTACGAACCACAAAGTTACGAATGGACCAGTCAACCACACACCTCATTTGGAACCAGAAATATGCAATCAGGCAGCACCAGAGACAAAAATAAAACCGCAAATACAGTATGGTACTGTGTTAACTGTAAATTACTTTAAAAATTAAGAGAAAGTAGCCCTGTTCTTCTGCATGGTAACGTTTCAAAGCTGTATTAAGTCAGTGTTCAGCTGTAAACTTCTGAAAGAAAAACCATCACATTTTGTTCAGAGTTACGAACATTTCAGAGTTACAAACAACCTTCATTCTCAAGGTGTTCGTAATTCTGGTATTCTACTGTATTTCAATTTCCTCCACTCAACCCCAGCAATTTTTTTAAAAATTGCTTTTGATTTTGCAGTGATTTTTTTCCAACATTCACATTCCACAGATTTGGCTTTTATTTTCATTTTCACAAGACAAGCCATAAAAAGGCTTTTGATTTTAAAAAAAGAAGTAGTTTGCATTTTTTCCCTTCTCACTGCTAAATATTGGCCTTACTCTTCTTTTCTCTCTTCTGTTTCAACTTCTGTACCTCACACAAACCCTCCTGTTCTGTGGACTTACCTTCTTAAAGGAAGGCATCCTGTATTTATCCTTATGGAAAACTCCCATCCCCTCCACCCCGATATGCACACACGTTTTTCAACCACCTCTACAGAATGCTTTAAGGCCCTGATCCTGCAAAGGCTTATGCATGTGCTTAAATTTATACACTGTGATCCAGCCTCATTAATTACAGAACTATAGAAATGTAAGACTGGAAGGAACCTTGAGAAGTCATCATGTCCAGTCCCCTGTGCTGAGGCAGGACTAAGTATTCCTAGACTGTCCTTGACAGGTGTTTGTCCAAGCTGTTCCTAAAAACCTCCAATGATGGGGATTCCACAGCTTCCTTTGGAAGCCCGTTCCAGAGCTTAACTATTCTTATGGTTAGAAAGACTTTCCTAAATTTCCCTTGCTGCAGATTAAGCCCATTACTTTTTGTCTTACCTTCAGTGGGCTAGCAGAAAAACTGATCACTGTCCTAGCAAATTAACAGGCCTTAATATATTTGAAGACTGTCATCAGGTCCCCCTTTGGTCTTCTTTGCTCAAAACTGAATGTGCATAGTATTTTTAACCTTTCCTTATACGTCAGGTTTTCTAAACTTCTTGTCTTTTTTTATTTTGCTTTCCTCTAGACCCTCTCCCATTTGTCCACACCTTTCCTAAAGTGTGATGCTCAGAACTGGATACAGTACTCCAGCTGAGGCCTCACCAATGCTGATTTAAGCAGGACAACTAATGGGAACTTTGGTATCGACTTCAATAAGTGTAGGATCAAACCCTGTAAGACCATTTGCACAATCCCTAGTAAAGCCTACAGCTCCTACTGACTTCAAAGTAGAGTGCATTAAGTATGTGTGTACAGACTTGTCTTCACTACAGGGGAGATCCATGCTGATGTAATCGATGCAACAAGTGTTGATTTAGCGGGGCTAGTTAAGACCCACTAAATCAACAGCAGAGTGCCTTCCACTTGACCCTGGTACTCCACCTCTCTGAGAAGAGTAAGGTAAGTTGACCAGAGAGCATCTCCCATCGACACAGCACACTAAAGACACTGGCGTAAGTCGACCTAAGATACTTTGACTCCAGCTACATTATTCACATAGCTTAGGTCGACTTATCCTGGTAGTGAAGACAAGCCCTAAGTCTTTCCAGGATCAGGTTTTAAGTGTCCGCATACTAATGAGCAAGATTCTTATCACTTCATAAATATGACATATGCAAACTGCAACACAATTTGTTTCAGCCTATATAAAATACTCACTGTTTCTTCTCTATTGTCATTTATCTCGGTTTCTCTTTACATACCCCTATCAAACATAACTTGATCTACAAAATGCAGAAGCATGATTCATAAAGCATTCCCAATTTTGATTATATAATAACTTGAGATTTTAACTTATGTTCAGTCAACTTTCTGTGTTTAGTTATTTACATTCAATTTCTATTCTCAAACTTTACTATTTTGTTGTTGAAAGAGCAAATATAAAGATCTGTGGCTTATTGCTAAGATTAAATAAATAATTGTTTATGGATTTTTAAAAAATCTTTTGATACTGCATTGTTATCGTTACAAGTGCCTAATCACAAAAGCAAACAAGCAACCAGATCTGCATAGCACACTGTGATTCATGCTGATTAATATACTAATAAGAAATAACATTGCAATCATATTATATTATGATCACATACATTCTATAAACATTTTCCGGAAAAACTAAAAGTAATATTTTTATTGGGCTAAGCCTGCACTCCCTGTCAACCAATAGCTGCTCCAAAAGTCCAGTCTCCAATGGAGTTACATTGATATAAAAGGAGAACAGAATTTATCATCAGGAAAGAGAGAATGTCCTTGAAATGGGATTGCATCTCAGGGGTCTCTGGATTCACAGTTATTGGCAACTGTAGTTTGCAGGCATTGTCTTTTACTTCTGGGGTTCACCTGATCCTCACATATGGACTAACCCCACTGACTAGCGCAAAGTGCATACGCATGTGTCATGTAAACATCTCCAGGCAGTTCCATCTACCCAGAATGCCCCTGCTACTTCAGTTCTAAAGGAGATAATTATGGAAATCTTTGTGGTGGGTTTTGTGATATGAACCTGAAAAAGCCCACAAACCCTTTTTAATTTTGTGATCCAGGTCTCTAGAAGTGAAAATCTCCTCATTGGCTCTCAGTAAGAGATCAAAATATGCCAAAAAAATAAAAAAGAGAGGAAATTTTAAAAAGAAAGAGCAAATTCTCGTGCTCACAAGAAACTAAATGGCTGATTATAGCAACTTTATGGGCATTGGGAGATAATACACTTGTTTTACAAACAAAACAATGAGTTATCAAAACATTGCTTTACCAAGACATAGCAGGTTATCACTTTCATCACTTTACTTGCATGTTGTACTTCTTTTCCCTACCACATCTCTGTTACCTTTTCTCATATAAGCTTTTTGAGGCAAGGACCCTGTATTCTTTTACATTTGGAAACTCACTTAACCCTGTGGATGGTAACAGAAACAAACAACAATCATTAGGCTTTTTGGCATTTCCAATATACATTTGAAAGCTCTATCCTTGGTGTTCGCTAATCTCCTTTTCTGTTGGACTACATTACCTCTCCCTGAAATGCAGAAGTTTTGCCAACAAGCTGCAGTTACATAACCCACAATATGACCCTTGGAATTCTAGGTTGGATGGCATTCATTTTCTGCATCCTTTGCCATTACTAAAAATGATAGGCAATCACAGGTGATGGGAGGAATCTGGGTAGAAATTGCAGTATGGGAAAAAGTTACATGAAAACGTCTTTTTTTCCCTTTAAAAAGCCTGGAGGCATCCTGCCCTCTTGTGTGACCTGCAGAAACTTGCTGCTGTCACTCCAGTGCCCGCAGCTGGCACAGGGAAGCCAGGTTCCCTCTAACCATAAGGTGAGATCACCTGGACATAGGTGATGTGTGTGTACTGCAATCTCCCAAACTCTAGGAGGAAACCTTTTGTGTTGTCATTTATTGTAGCAACAGGCCCAGGCAACTGCCTGAGTCCCTAGTGACCGTGCACAGCTGAGCTCCTCCTGGACCTTCAAAGCAAGAGAAGGTGGACACGGTCTTGCCATGGGCTGCGGCAGTTCCAGCAGGGTAGAGGTGCTGCAGCCATCAGTCAAGGAGCTGCCGAATGGCTGGGGAGCCAAGGCCCAGGTAACAACTTTTCCTACGCAGATGTGGAACAGGATGTTACAAGAGAGAGCTTCCTTTGGGCAACTCTTTATATCAGCCCTTAACACAGAGCTCACTCAGGCTGGTACAAGCCTGCATTGCAGGGACACAGACAAGGCAGGCTCACTGTGTGTCTGTGGATACAGATTTATTGATTTTAACAATTCTTTATGGAGACTGGAAGGTTTTTGTTATGCTCTCCCTCACTCCTCTAATTAAGGGTGCTAGATCCCTCCAGATGCTCCTTCCACATCAATGATGAATGATCACATATGTACAGGTAAGTCTGACCCAGGAGGTTATATATTACAATGCCTGAGGGCACTCTGGAGTGGCACAAGCACATGAAGATGGTTTGTTGCATTTTGCTCATCTGCTTTGAGAGGTTATGTTGTGCTATGGAAGTGGACAATGGATTCGCCACCATGTGCAGGCAAAAAATTTTTAGCTGATGTCATGTTTCAATGGGTTCAATAGTATGTTCTGTATGCAGCAGGTGCGCAACTTTCTTTACAGGGTTTGTGTCTGATCATTGAAGGAAGCTGCAAATGTGTCCAGTGTCATCCTCTTGTTAGAAAAGAGAAATGGCATGAGTTCAGGAGAGTGGAACTCTAAGCAGCATGTAATGGGGAGAGTCCAGATGTAGGCATTGCCCTGTCACCAGCTTTGTCAGTACCAACTGCACACTGTCATGGACACAGCATAACAGAGGGCACAGAAATTTTGCCCAACCAAGGGCTGCCTTAGCCATTTGCTGGGAGCATAAGGATCGTGATTAATTGGCATAAAATGGAGCACACTATTGTTGCCCTTCTTGCTATTGCAGAGTTAAGGCTCATGGAGACTATAACCAAAAGCATAAAAAATAAAATACATTTAGAGCCCAATCCTGCATTCCTTGGGCACCCAAAGCTGCCACTGAGTTAGGCATGTAGGATAGGATCCTTAGTAAGTGATTATTTAAGACTCCTGAATGTTTATTGTGGTCACATCTTCCTACATAGTTCCAAACAAAGCTTCATTTAGAATTGTTTCAAGACTTTACCTTTTAATGTGACCAAGGACACAGCCAGGTGTGAGGTCACTGCTTCTGTTCTTGAAATTCTTCTTCATTTTATTACCATAGTCGATAATCTATGAGAATATGTGGCTCACTGTTAGGACATTTCGGGAGTAGCACAGATGCACAGAGCTGTGTTCTGCTCCGCTCTAAGCCTGACACTTTTATAGAGCTATTTTAGGAACTGTCTGTTTATAAATAGGGTTAAATTTCCCTAAGTGTCTTTCTCATGTATTTATTTCTTTTTCTCGCAGGCTAATAATGACCCATCTCAGAGACCAACTGGCTCCACCCTTCGAGATGGGTCCACTGGGTCAAAAGGCACCTTAGTCAGTGGAGTAAAACTTGAAGATGAACTCAGTGGGGGGAATTTACCTGGGAAAGGTCCAGAAAGGTCACCTTCTCCCAGAGAAAAAAATATCAGGCAAAACACAGGTAAACAACCAAAAACCTCATAGCAACCAAAAGGAAGAAGATACAGAGCCATTCACCCCTTTGAGACCAGTTGTGCAAACAGTTACTACACAGTGCAATGTAATGTCCCATTGACTCCAAGCATTTGCAGGGCTGCGCTCCCTAATCAGTTGTTCAAATCTGGCCCAAGTCAGTAATATCCAATTACTGGTTTTAACTCTGTGTGACTCAGTTCTCACAATTGTAATAGACAGTAATTTTCCCCCTTGTTGGCAGGCTTGTTGAATAGATCATGGAGAATGAACTCCCACGTCGCTCCTACACAAGATCCCGCACTCCCAATCAAGGTTATGACATAGTGGCATTGACCCTGCCAGTGTTGTTACTGTTTTGTGGTTAAGCAGGGGAGTAATTTGGCCTTTCACATGCACTAAATTCACATTGAAATTAAGGAACAAAATGGAAATAAATATTTAGGGGCAGATCCTCTGCTAGTGAAAACTGTCATAGCTCCAGCGAAGACAATAAAGCTATGTAAATTTTTACACCAGCTAAGGATCTACCCCAGACTGTGTAAGTGCAAAAGAGACCATTCAGCTTTGACCCTTGTATAAGTTTAAGATACTTTGGCAGTGGTAAGAGTTGCTAAACTAACAGCAGATGTTGGTACACATTAAAACACTTATTTTGCTGTTTAAATCCCGTATTTGCCTGTCTTCTAAGTACTAAGAATGGTATGAATTTCATAAACAAACTCAGTCAAACTGAAAGTCTTAAGTAACTGTTCTTTGCTACACGCAAGGCCTGTAATAAAACAGTGTTTCCAAGTGAACATTAAAGGAATAAATACTAGAGTTTGCTGCTTTTTAAAAACAACTTAAATTCCATTCCCATGTCTCTTGATTTCCTCCACATTAAAATTAAACAGCTGTATTTTCCTGAGAACATTCTGTGTAAGATATAGAGCTAGACTGATAGATCTAAATGGGTAAAATTGTGTTTTGGGGTAACATATTTTTTACTCACTCTCTCTCTCTCACACACACACGAGTTAAGGAAATACATAAGTCAAAGTCGTTACAGCAAACTTTATTTGCCCTCACTGAAAATACTTGGAGCCCCTCAATAGGAAAATGCCGTGTAAGCACAAAGGGTTATTACTAGCATTCATGCTCTGCGGGACGAGTGCTTTATAAATATGGAGTGTAGTACGAATACTTTTAAGTCATGTTTTGTGATAAACATCACTGTTTGGTTACGTTTAACTTCATACTTGTCCCTCTCTCCACTCTGTTGAAATCGTACAATTAAACACGGCTTTATATTTTTACATCATGAATCATAGGTTTGATCACAGTAATAAGTAAAATATGTTGAGAAAATGTCAATGTGATTACATCTTTTGTCATTTTTCTTGCTATATTTAAAATACTTTTATGGGGCCTATTATAATGAGCATTATACACATTTCCTAATTTTTTGTTACAGAAAAGCAAAATATAATCTATGTTCCCAAGACATCAAGGTCCTGCATTCCAGAAAGTTTGCTGAACACACAAATGCATGCTTGTTTTTCACACGCACTACTGAGTATGCTCACATATACACAACAGCATCAAGGCAAAAGATTTTTCTTACCTGCACATGTGTGCCTGCAAACTTACTGGGCAAAAATTGCTAAGCTATTCATAATGTCACTCATGTAGAAATATAAAGTAAGAGAGACTAAAAGACCAATGACACTTTTGAGATTACAGTTCACTAAGAGTCTTCAAAAGGAAGTTGGGAGTGGCTAACTCATTGCTGGGAAAATGTTAATTTTAAATGGGTATTACGCAATATGGCCCTTCCTTAACTTGAAAGAGTACATATCCTTTTAGCACACTTAGTCTGTGAGCACATAAGCCTGTTTTTGATGACATTTTTTGATGCTGGTTGGAAGGCTGGCCCCCTCTGATTTTTGGGTGACAGCTACAGATAACTGCTAAAGTCATCTTTGGGCAGGTATGATCTCAGTATTCTGAAAAAAATAACCCTATACAGGCTTAGTGTTCTTGTTTTCTCACAATAAAATACATCAATTGGATTTTCACACCACTCATGGAAAAGTGACAGATGTCAAACAACTGTCATTCTGATGTGGTCCAACTCTACATCTCACAAAAGCCCTCACTTTTGCTAATGTAGATGGTGTAATTGCAAACCAAGGGCTGCAAACCTGATCTATCTTGGCAACAAGATGTTCCTTGTTTATCGTTCATGTCTAATGTGTGGAAACCTAACGGCAGCTTAGAAGGGTTATCAAAATAATTTTTTATTCTTAATTCCTGTTTATAAATATATAATTAGTGCAGAAAACAAATGTAATCAGACGCAAGGGCTTACGCTTTCTTACAACCAAATATAGGTCATGGAAGCATATGAAAGATTTTTGTTTCAATTTCATAGAGTGCAATGGTCTACAGAAAGCTCATTGCTAATGGATAACCTAATCTCATCCAAAAATGGTAGAGCTCTCTAACTGGCTCAATTAATATTTTAAAATCTGAATTACAAAGACTCACTAAGGCCCGGTTCAGGAAAGCATGTAAATATTGACTTCCATGGGACCTCAGCATATCCTCGAATAGGGATGCTTTCCTGAATGTCGACCTAAGAGGCCACAGTGTGGGATTCATCCCATGCAGACAGCCAGCACAAAGCCAGTACATCATTTAAGACCACTTAAAACCTTAATGCAGAGTTTAAGTGGCGCATAAGGCTTTGTGCATTGGGCACCCTCAGTAAATAAATACATGGAGAAGTTACAGGATTGGAAGTGACATTGAAATTAAATTGGCGAATTGATCTCAGCTTTGTGCAAGTAATAATTTTGAACACTTTCTTTTTAAAGACATCATGTTACTCAGTGGTGGATTTGTCAATAAACCGATGCACTTACAGGAACGAGAGAGGCAAAAGTCATCAGATATCCTTGAGGAGCTAATGATGCAGGGAATAATCAAGAGCCAAAGTACAACTTTTAGAAATGGAGAAGCATATGCCAAGGCAAGTATCTTATCAATGCCATTCAAAACCTCAGACAGTTACTAAAGGCCTGATCATGCAATGAGCTCTATACTGATCCATCACTGCACCCACATAGAGCCCATTGCAATTAGTGCAGTTCTATACAAAACTCCTTTCAAGAGAGGGACCTACGTGATTTAGAAATAAGAAGTTGGATGACAGAGAAATATACTGTTAAGAAGCTTATTTTAATGCAGAAAACTCTGACCACAACTTCTATTAATTTGTTTGCACACCCCCATGCTGGCCTTAGGTGGGGAGTTGTGCTGCTTGCCCATTGTTAGAAATGCTCACTGGAAATTGAATATCGCTGAATTGTTTTTCAAATCAGAAAATACGTGGCAGAAGTTAGTTGACATAATCTACTTTCAGTCTTTTACTATTTGAGGTTGACAGTTACAGCTAAATCAAGATTTTGGGAATGAAATATCTGAGTCTCTGAGTAATCCACAATTCCTGTCGGATCCCAATCCAAAATTTATTTAAAAAATTAAATTCATTTTTATGAAAGCCAGATTTGAACAAAATCTGTATCACCATTTATTTTAGTAAAATATGGTGCTGCTTTTTTCCCATGTACCTGCAAAATTTCTTTTTTCCTGTCAAACATTATTCTAGGGACTAGATTTAAGGTAAGTTGGTGGATATCCACATGTAAGGGAGGGGAAGTTCACAAGAAGCTCATGGACAGTTTGTGGATTCAAACAAAATGTGATCAAACCGCTGCTGGTTCATGGACACAGCTCAAACCCAAACCAAGGATAGTTTTGAGTAGTTTTGTGGTTTGAGGTAAACCATTCACGCAGCTCTAGCCTTGACAACTTGTGTAATTAAAGAACTAGAGCTTTGTACAAGAAAAAGTATTTGGGTTCTTGCTTATCCAGATTGCAAGTCTGGGTATGGAAGAAGAGAATGCTCTGTGCAACATCTCTTCCCCCCGGCAAGCAGCTGGAGAGTGGATGGCTACAGACCTACAACCTGCGTTGAGGGTTTCTGTGGAGTGTGAAGGATTAGGTTTGCCTAGTGCCCTCCACCCCCACCCCTGAGCAGGTTTTTGTATATCTGAATGGGGTTTGCATTCCTCTTATCCCCTCTCTGGCTAAAGTTCGTTGCATTTTTTGTTCATAACCCAAGTGAGTGCTATCTGCTCTATTGTTTTTTTCATACTAATAGCTACTCAAGCATTCAGATTACGTGTTCCATTTTATTGACTTCAGCTAACCTTTATCTGTTCACCTTTGACGTTTGTTTGTTTCCCTCAAGAATATTTTTTTTAAATCAATAATTTTTTATTGGAGGGAGCAGGTTTCATTTCTAGCCATCTTATCACTTAATATTTTAAACTGGAGCTGAGTCTGCTTCCTTCCTCAGCAGCCTGACAGCAGGAACACAGATTTGTCACCAGGGTGTTAGCTATCAAATATTCCTCAATTTCATTGGACAACTTGGCCTGCACTACATCCTGTAAGAGCAATCTACTCCAAGACTACCACTCTGTCGTAGCTGTAAAGTAGCTGACTGGGAACATAATCCCAAAGGGGTATTACCAGAGAAGGTTCCAAACCACAACATCATACCACAGCAGCAAACTATCCTGTTGTGAAGGAAAGATAGAAGAATAAGAAGCCAACATGGCTGCATCAGGGGCTCTTTAATTACCTGCAAATCAAAAATGAATCCTACAAAAAATGGAAATGGACAAATTGCTAAGGATGAGTACAAAGAAATAGCATAAGCATGTAGGGACAAAATCAGAAACAAGTTACACCTAGCAGGAGACATGAAAGGCAATAAGAAGAGATTTTATAAATACATTAGGAATAAGAGAAAGATGAAGGAAAGTGTAGGTCCACTGCTTAGTGGGAAAGGAGAGCTAATAACAGATGACATCAAGAAGGCTGAGGTCTTTAATGCCTATTTTGCTTAAGTCGTCACTAAAAAGGTTAATTGTGACCAAACACTTAACACAATTAATATTAACAACATGGAGGAAGGAGCACAAGCTAGCACAAGGAAAGAACATGTTAAAGAATATTTAGGTAAGTTAGATGTATTTAAGTCAGCAGGACCTGATCAAATTCACCGTGGGGTACTTAAGAAACTAGCTGAAAATCTCAGAACCATTAGGGATTATCTCTGAGAACTCATGGAGGACAGGTGAGATCTCAGAGAGCCGGAGAAGGGCAAATATAGTACCTGTCTTTTAAAAAGGGGAACAAAGACCACCCAGGGAATTATGGACCAGTCAGTCTAGCTTTCATACCTGGAAAGATACTGGAAAAAATTATTAAACAACCAATTTGTAAGCACCTAGAGGATGATAGGGTAATATGTAATAGCCAACACGGATTTGTCAAGAACAAAGCATGCCGAGCCAAATTAATTTCCTTCTTTGAGAAGGATTACTGGCCTAATGGATGGTGGAGAGGGAAAGCAGAAGATGTGATATATCTTGATTTTAGTACAGCTTTAGACACAGTCTTACATGAAATTCTCATAATCAAACTAGGGAAATGTGGTATAGATTCAATTACTACAGAGTGGACGCACAACTGGTTAAAAAAACATACTCAAGAAGCAGTTATCAGTGGTTTGCTGTCAGACTGGGAAGATGTATCTAGCAGGGTCCCACAGGGATCTGTACTGGGTCTAATACCATTCAATATTTTTATTAATGATTTGGATAATGAAGTGGAGGGTATGCATATAAAAATTATGGATGACATCAAGCTGGGAGACACTAGAAGCACTTTCATTGAAAGGCAGGATTCAAATTCAAAATGACCTTGATAAATTGGAAAATTGGTCTGAATTCAACATGATGGAACTCAGCAAAGACAAGTACAAAGCAAGACACTTAGGAAGGAAATATTGAATGCCTAGCTACAAAATGGGGAATAAGTGGGTAGGTGGTAGTACTCCTGAAAAGGATCTGGATTTTATAGTGGTTTACAAATTGAATATGAGACAATAATGTGATACAGTTGTGAAAAAGGCTAGTATCATTTTGGGGTTTAGTAATAGGAGTGTCATACATAAGACACAGGAGGTAACTGTCCTGCTATACTCAGCACTGGTGAGGCCTCAGCTGCAGTAATGTATCCAGTTTTGGGGATCGCACTTTAAAGAAAAGCTGTGGACAAACTGGATAGAGTCTAGAAAAGAGCAACGCATACAATAAAAGGTTTAGAAAACCTGAGCAATAAGGAAAGGTTGAGTCTTGAGAAAAGGACTGAGGAGAGACCTAGACTCAAAGACTTTAAGGAGAGAAGGGACCGTCGTGATCACCTAGTCTGACCTCCTACATATCACAAGCCACAGAACCTCACCCGCGCACTTCTGTAACAAACCCGTAATCCGATAATAGTCTTCAAATATCTTACAGGTTGTTGTAAAGAAGACAGTGATCAATTGTCCTCCATGTCCAGTGAAGGCGGGACAAGAAGTCATGGGCTTAATCTACGGCAGGGGAGATTTAGGGTAGATATTAGGAAAAAATGTTCTAACTACAAAGACAGTTAAGATCTGGAACAGGCTTCTAAGGGAGGCTGTGGAGTCCCCACCATTGGAGGTTTTGAAGCACAGGTTAACCAAAGTCAGGGATGGTCTAGGTATACTTGGTTCTCCCTCAGTGTGGTGGGGATGGGCTAGCTCACCTCTTAGAGTGCCTTCCAGCACTGCATTTCTATGATTTAAAACTGGATTTTCATCACTCAACATTTGGGAGTACTCAGATATGAAGTTTTGGGCTGCGCTGGCACAAATGCAAGGGGCACTTGCAAAATCTGGATTCAGCGCTAGTATCATGGATGGAGAGGAAAGAGGTGCACCACACACATGCACAAGACACCACTGTGAGAGACTTGCACAGCTGGTTTCAAGAACATTGTGCACAGAAATATTGAAGACTGAGCCATCCCAGCAGCAACCCATCCCTTCTATGCTTACATGTTTAGTCTCAACAGTTTACACATCCTTTAGGCCTTCTCTACGCTTTCTTTCTTTTATAGCAGGGATGGCCAAACTGTTTTGGAGTTAAAGTGTGGCTCTCAGAGCCCTCCCTTTATCCCCCACCCCCATTCTCTAGCTACCTGAAAGGAAGTTCAAGGCTTCTGCCCTGTGGCGGAATGGTGGGGCTAACAGAGATGACTGGTGCCTGCTGAGGGGGGGTGTAAAGAGGTGCCCTGGCTCCCCGCCGCACCTGAGGGGGATGAGCCAGAGCAGGCGCCTCAGTGGGCGGAGCCACTGCCACCTGTCCCCGCCCCCCGGAAGTCAAGGGGCGGGACAGGAAGTATAAAAGCCCGGCCCCAGAGCTCAGTTGGAGGCCAGCCGCCGAAGAGGACAGACGCTGAGGCCCAAGCTCCCGCTGGGCCCAGCCTACCCCGTGCGCACTGCCCGGAGGAACGCTGGCCGGACCTGCCTCGGGCCCGGTATCCGGAAGAGCGCTGGCCGGACCTGCCTCGGGCCCGGTATCCGAAGGACCCTGAGCCGAACTTGCCGTGGGCCCACTATCCGGAGAAACCCCAGCCTGACCTGCCCTGCACTCGCTATCCCGAGGAGCTGAGGGAGTATCCTGCCTCCCAGGATCCAGAAGAACCCATGGTCTGGGACCCGCCGAACTATGCCAACGGAGAACAGGTACCGGGAAAGGGGGAAACTGGAAGTAGCCCGGGGGGTAGCCGACCCCAGTCTGGCTTCAGGGGACTGTGAACCCATGTCAGTGTGTTTGCAGTCTGGGTTCCCCACTGACTGCAGCGAACCCTTGCCGCTGCTAGGGCCCCGGGCTGGGACACAGTGGAGTGGGAGGGCCTGTGGCCCCCCTGCCACCCATCCAAGGGTGGCAGATTTCCCTCTCTCTCTCTGGTCTGAGGAGGCCTTCTGCATAGACTGTATTTGCTGAGCCCCTGACAGCAGGAGCTGAGCCTGAACTGTTTGTTGCCCCGCCCTGCCCAAGGGCCAGGGCTCATAGACTGTGTTTGCTCAGCCCCTGACAGCAGGAGCTGAGCCTGAACTGTTTGCTGCCCCGCCCTGCCCAAGGGCCAGGGCTCATAGACTGTGTCTGCCCAGCCTCTGACACTAAGAGCTGAGCCTGAACTGTTTGCTGCCCCGCCCTGCCCAAGGGCCAGGGCTCATAGACTGAACAGTTTGCTGCTCGCCCTGCCTACAGGCCGGGCTTAGACGCTGTGCTCCAGGCTTGCCCCGGTTATCGGACTCTCTTGTCCCAAGACCTTGTCGAGGCGGTCTGACGTCGCAGACTGCTGTAGGGGTAAAGAGGTGCCCTGGCTCCCCGCTGCACCTGAGGGGGACGTACCCCAGTACGACCGGTTTACACGTGGTACCAGAAGTGGGGAGCTTCCGCCTAGAATGTGGGCGCGAACCCTTAATGCCGGAGAACGGGGAGCTACGGGCGAAGCAGCTCCCTCCCCCGTGACGGATGTCCCCCAGCTCGCCGCTCTGTTGGCCGAAAGTCAAGATCGGCAGCAAGCAGCTCACTTCCGGCAGCAGGAAGAGCAACAGGCCGCCCACCTCCAGCAGCAGCAACGGCTCGTGGACCAGCTGGGGATTCAGCAGCACCAGCTGATCCAGGAGATGATAAAACAGCAGCAGGAGTTCCAGCTGCAATGTCTTCAGCACCTGACCGCGGGCCAAGCACCCCGCAAGGGGCCCCCGTCGGGAGGCCCCGATGGGACCCAAGACTGCCGCCCGCTGATACGATTGACCAAGATGGGCCGCAGCGACGACCCTGAGGCCTTCTTGGTCACCTTGGAGCGGGTGGCGGCAGTGGCGGGGTGGAACCCTGACCAGTGGGCCTCCATCCTGGCCCCATACCTGACCGGAACGGCACAGATGGTCTACCGGGGCCTGTCTGCCGAGGCCGCCCGCGACTACAACCAGGTGAAGTCAGCCATCCTGGACGCGCTGGACGTGAGCCCGGAGATGTTCCGGCAGCGATTCAGGGGCCTGACGTACCCCGCCGGGGCCCAACCTCGTATGGTGGCCCAGGAACTTCGGGAGACTTGCCGGCGGTGGTTACAGCCTGGCCAGCGAACCTCCGAAGAGGTAGCAGATCAAGTGGCTCTGGAGCAGTTCACGCACATCCTGCCCTTGCGGGGAAGGGCCTGGGTCCTCCGTCATCGGCCAATGACTGTGGGGGCCGCAGTCAGCCTGATGGAAGACTTCTTGGCAGCGGAAACCCCGGTGGGCCCCACTGGTCCCGCAACCCCACCAGGGCCGGGATGCCTCCACCCCGAGAGAAAAGCAACGACCGCCCGGGCCACGGCCCCAACAGCACGGCCGACCCCAGCACCAGTTCCCGCACCCCGGGTGAGGCGCTGGAGCCCTCCTAAGGACTTCCCTAGGGCTCGGCCCCGTCCGGGGCGAGGTGATTTGGGACCCTGTTTCTCGTGTGGCAAGACAGGACATCTTCAGAGAGACTGTCCCCAAATGGAGTGTGCTTTTGGCCAGGTCTGCTCCGGGGAGTCCCGCGCCCGTCAACCCCAACCAGCCAAGATTACGGCACCCGTGGTGGTGGAAGGGCACTTGACTGTGGCCCTCCTCGATTCAGGCTGTGGACAGACTCTGATCCGCGACCGCATCAGCCCCCAGGCAGATACGCGCCTGGGTGTCATTCGCCTGCAATGCATCCACGACGACGTTCGGCCCTACCCCAGCACCCGGGCCCAACTGACAATAGACGGGGTGACCCGACGAATGGTCGTTGGACTCGCACCTAGGCTGGCCTATCCTGTGATCCTGGGCCGGGACTGGCCCGACTTCCCAGCCGTCCTCCGTCAGCATAGTGGAGGTAGCCTGAGGCCGGTACCGGCGCTAGAAGGAGAGACCCCCGAAGCGCCAGAGGGTGACCAGGGGGCCCTAGAAACGGAGGAGGATCAGCAGGAACACCCCGACGAAATGGAGGAGAGTGACACTACCACCCCAAGGACGGGGTTAGAGGACCCCTCGACCCCGACGGACTTCTGCCGGGACCAAAGAGCTGACCCCGCCCTCAGTGGGGCATATGAGCAGCTCGCCGCCGTAGACAGAACTATCCTCAACCCAGATCGAGCAGCCCGGTGGCCGCACTTCGAGCTGCGGCGGGACCGCTTGTACCGGGTCGAAAGGGACCCACAGACCAAGGAGCCTCGAACCCAACTCCTCGTACCCCAGTGTCACCGGCGGGCGGTCATGAAGCTGGCCCATGATGTCTCGGCTGCAGGACATTTGGGACCTGAAAAGACCCTAGCCCGAATATTAGGACGCTTCTATTGGCCGGGGATCCATCGTGAGGTGAAGGAGTACTGCACCTCCTGTCCGGACTGCCAGTTGACCGCCCCGGCGAGGACACCCAAGGCCCCGCTGGTCCTGATGCCACTCATCGAGACCCCCTTCGAACGGGTGGCCATGGATCTAGTGGGACCCCTCCCCAAGAGCGTGGCGGGGTTCCAATACATTCTGGTAATGCTCGACTATGCCACCCGGTTCCCCGAGGCGATCCCACTCCGCAGCATTACCGCCCGTACCATCGCAGGTGAATTGGTCAAAGTCTTCGCCCGCGTCGGCTTGCCCCGGGAGATCCTCATGGAGCAGGGGACCAATTTCACCTCGCGGCTGTTACAGCAGGTATCATAAGCTTTCCCAAATCTGGACCTTAGCGTCCAGAAATCTGGGTGCCTGCATGAACCCCTCTAAGCTTAATTACCAGCTCAGATTTGATCTCGCTGCCACCAGCCAGGAATTTCCGGGGCCTGACTCCCTCTCTGGTCTCCCAAAACCTTCTCTGGGGAACCCCAAGCTCAGAAGCCTGAGTCTTACCACAAAGGAAATAACCCCACTTCCCTTCCTTTCTTAGCCTCCAGAGAAAACCTCAACGGTGTTAAAAGAAAGAAAAAGGCAAAAATATTCTGTATCAACGGGACTTAATCAGAGTCATTGGCTAAAAGAAATATGAATACAACAGCCTTATTTTCCAAAGAGATACCAATTAAACATTCGCAACCCACACATGTAAATACAAAAAAACAATAACAGCCTATTGGTTTTTCTACCTTTGTACTTACAACTTGGAAACTGAAGATTAGAAGCTTGAAGATGGAAAGAAAGAAAAATCCCCTCTCATAGCTGAGAGCCAGACAAAGACAAAAGCCCCAAACATTCCCTCCCCTGAGCTTTGAAAAATCCAGTTTCCTGATTGGTCCTCTGGTCAGGAGTTTGGGTCCCTTTGTTAATCCTTTACAGGTAAAAGAAACATTAACCCTTAGCTATCTGTTTATGACAGCAGGTGTGTAGGCTCCTGGGGATCCGACAACTGCGGACTTCGGTGTACCACCCACAAACCGACGGACTGGTGGAGAGGTTCAATCAAACTCTAAAAGACATGTTACGGAGGTTTTCCCCGGAGGACCTTCGCCGGTGGGACCAGCTACTCTCACCCTTGCTCCTGGCGGTACGAGAGGTGCCTCAATCCTCCACCAAATTCTCACCGTTCGAACTGTTGTACGGCCACCAACCCCGGGGTCTTCTCGATCTGATGAGGGAAACCTGGGAACAAACCCCGTCACCCGCTCAGGGGCTCCTAAATTACGTGATCCAGCTCCAGGAGCGTCTCAAACAGGCAGGGACCCTGGCCAAGGCCAATTTGAAGGCCGCCCAAGAACGGCAGTCCCAGACATATAACCGAGGTGCGCGCACCCGCGACTTCCAGCCTGGGGACAGGGTCCTACTTCTCCTCCCCTCCAGTGAGTCCAAGATCCTGGCTCGATGGCAGGGCCCTTATGAGGTGGTTCGGAAAGTGGGCCCTGTTACCTATGAAATCTGTCAGCCTGACCGGCGGAAGAAGCTGCAGCGCTACCACGTCAACCTCCTTAAACCCTGGCAGGAACGAGAGGGGTTACTGATCACTCCCTACCCACCGGAACCGGAGCTGGGGCCCCAGGTGCCCCCTAAGGAGGACCCCGAGGAACCCCAGCTGGGAGAGAAGCTAACGGAAGAGCAGCTCGCTCAAACCCGCTGCCTCCTCCAAGCCCTCCCTTGTACTTTCACGGCACAGCCTGGGTGTACCTCCCTGGCCTCCCACCGCATTCAGACCGAGCCAAGGGTGGTGATCAGGGCTGCGACCAGACCGTTGCCCTATCACCGAAGGCGGATCATTGACGACGAGGTGCAGGCAATGCTAGAGCTAGGGGTAATTGAGCCCTCGTAGAGTGAATGGCGTAGCCCAGTCGTCCTGGTTCCAAAGCACGACAGTTCCCAGCGGTTCTGCATTGACTTCAGGCGCGTCAATGCTGTCTCTAAGTTTGATGCCTACCCCATGCCCCGGGTGGACGAGCTGCTGGCCCGACTTGGAGAAGTTCACTACATTACTACCCTGGACTTAAGCAAGGGGTATTGGCAGATCCCCCTGGACCCAACCTCTAGGGAGAAAACCACTTTTGCCACCCCAACCGGCCTGTATCAGTTCACGCGGATGCCCTTCGGCCTTCATGGGGCACCTGCCACGTTCCAGTGGTTGATGGACCGCCTCCTCCTCCCGCATCATGACTAGGCCGCAGTCATCTATAGTCGGCAGTGGGAGACCCACCTGGACAAGGTCGCTGCAGTCCTATGATCCTTGCGGGAGGCCGGGTAAACCGCCAATCCTAAGAAATGCCGCATTGACTGGTGGGAGAACACCTACCTGGGCTATACAGTGGGAAATGTGCAAGTAAAACCCCTCGTCAATAAGGTTCAGGCCATCGCGGCCTGCGCCCCACCGACCACGAAGCGCCAAGTCCGTCAGTTCTTGGAGATGGCGGGATATTATCGACGCTTCATCCCCCAGTTTGCGGCGATGGCCGCCCCCTTGACAGGCCTCCTCACGAAGGACAGCCCCCGACAAGTGCAGTGGACCTCCGAGTGCGACGCGGCTTTCCGATCGCTCAAAGCAAGCCTCTGTAGCAAGCCAGTCTTATTCAGCCCGGACTTCCACCACCCATTCGTCCTGCAAACGGACGCTTCTGAACAGGGGCTCGGCGCTGTCCTCTCACAGGAGGGTGGACGGGGAGGAGCATCCCGTCCTATACATCAGCCGGAAGCTGTTCCCGAGGGAGCAAAACTACGCGGTGGTCGAGAAGGAGGCCCTCATGGCGAAGTGGGCCTGCGATGCCTTACACTACTACCTTCTGGGGGCCCCGTTCGCTTTGGTCACCGACCACTCCGCCCTCCAGTGGCTGTACCGCATGAAAGACAACAACATGAGACTTCAACGGTGGTACTTGGCGATGCAGCCCTATGCCTTCACCGTCCGCCACCGAGCCGGGAAGGAACACGCCAACGCGGACTTCCTTTCCCACCTGGAGGGTTTGGACACGCCTGGCCCCGGTACTCGGGAACCAGCCTTGAGGGGGTGTGTGTGTAAAGAGGTGCCCTGGCTCCCCGCCACACCTGAGGGGGATGAGCCAGAGCAGGCACCTCAGTGGGCAGAGCCACTGCCACCTGTCCCCGCCCCCCGGAAATCAAGGGGTGGGACAGGAAGTATAAAAGCCTGGCCCCAGAGCTCAGTTGGAGGCCGGCCGCCCAAGAGGACAGATGCTGAGGCCCGAGCTCCCGCTGGGCCCAGCCTGCCCTGTGCGCACTGCCCGGAGGAACGCTGGCCGGACCTGCTGCGGACCCAGTATCTGGAGGACCCCGAGCCGAACTTGCCGTGGGCCCACTATCCGGAGAAACCCCAGCCTGACCTGCCCTGCACTCGCTATCCCGAGGAGCTGAGGGAGTATCCTGCCTCCCAGGATCCAGAAGAACCCATGGTCTGGGACCCACCGAACTAAGCCAACGGAGAACAGGTACCGGGAAAGGGGGAAACTGGAAGTAGCCCGGGGGGTAGCCGACCCCAGTCTGGCTTCAGGGGACTGTGAACCCATGTCAGTGTGTTTGCAGTCTGGGTTCCCCACTGACTGCAGCGAACCCTTGCCGCTGCTAGGGCCCCGGGCTGGGACACAGTGGAGTGGGAGGGCCTGTGGCCCCCCTGCCACCCATCCAAGGGTGGCAGATTTCCCTCTCTCTCTCTGGCCTGAGGAGGCCTTCTGCATAGACTGTATTTGCTGAGCCCCTGACAGCAGAAGCTGAGCCTGAACTGTTTGCTGCCCCGCCCTGCCCAAGGGCCAGGGCTCATAGACTGTGTTTGCTCAGCCCCTGACAGCAGGAGCTGAGCCTGAATTGTTTGCTGCTCCGCCCTGCCCAAGGGCCAGGGCTCATAGACTGAACAGTTTGCTGCTCGCCCCGCCTACAGGCCGGACTTAGACGCTGTGCTCCGGGCTTGCCCCGGTTATCGGACTCTCTCGCCCCAAGACCCTGTCGAGGCGGTCTGACGTCGCAGACTGCTGTAGGGGTAAAGAGGTGCCCTGGCTCCCCGCTTCACCTGAGGGGGACGTACTCCAGTACGACCGGTTTACAGAGGGGCACAATTTAAAGTTGTCCCCTAAATATCTTGAGTCATGCCCTCACCCCAGCATACCCCTGTCTTACCTTCAATGGTCCCTCCGTGCAGCTACCAGGTGTTAGCTCTCTGTGAAGCAAACAGATACAAGTTGGGGCCACTGCTTTAGCTTCATGGGGAAAGGCAGCAGCAAAAGCAGTGGCTCTCCCTACAGCCCCCAGCTGTTTGCCACCTCCTTTCCCCACAACCGCGGCTCCCAGCTTGCTGGTTCCAGCAGTTGCCATTCAGGGAGGGGGCCCAATGACATCAAGTGAGTGAGCAGGGACAGCAAACCCTGGCAAAAATTCCCATGCATCGCCTTTGCCTGCCCAGCAGGGAGGAGGGCCTCGGGGTTTCAATCCTGCAAGGCACGCCTACCAGGGCTCAGGGCTTCATCCCTGTGGGGGACCCCGAGCCCCAGCAGGTGTGTCCCACAGGGCAGAGGCTGCGAGACCCCCTCCCCTGGGGGGCTGAGGCCCTGAGGCCTGGCAGGCATCCCTCCAGGGCTGAAGCCCCAAGTCCTGGCAGACACCCCGCAGCTATTGAACTTCTGAAGACAGTCGTATGTGGCTCGGAGGGTCAGTAAGTTTGGCCACCCCTGTTTTATAGCATTTCCCATATTGCTCTTATTGATGTAGCTCCGCCTGTGGGGTAGCAATATTGGGAGTCATCAACGTTTTAATCAGCACGTTGTCTTTCCCTGTACAAAGCAGGTCTAGGTGACCCCATGGTTAAAATACCCACTGACTAGATAGCGGTGTATTCTAAGCGTTGCTGCTGACAGTGGAGCTACACAATTGATAGAGACAGTGAGAAATTTTATGGCAATAAATCTAGAGTAGACAAGGTCAGAGAGAGACACTCTCTGCTGCAATATAAATTAGTCAACTGAATTCTAACAGGAATCATAGAATCAAGAGAGCTACTTAAAATACTGATAACCAAGTTGCACTGTGTTGATATATCCCCCAGGTGATGGTGTTTCAGTATTTCAACACAAAAATATAACCATAATCAATACTCGAGTTAAGAGAAAACAGTTTTTCCTCCCTGTGCTTTGACAGAGTTTAGCTGAGTTTATCTATGAAGAGATTTCTTCCTCTTTCAGAAAGAGTCGCATTAAACTTTTGTCCAAAATTCATAGTCCTCTATTTTCCCCCAACCCTTGCCATTTATACAGGAAGGCTGAACACTTAAAAATTATGATAACTAAAATCATTAACAGTAAAATACTCACTTTCCAAATCTGTTTTCGGAATAAACACTATCATTAAGAGACAGGCTAGGAGAAACTAACCGGAAAGCTATGGATTTCAAGTAAGGCAAATTGCAGGTATTTGATCCACTTATCATAAGTTCCTAATTGTCAATAGACTGTGCACCTCAATCATGTTAATATTTCCTCTCTGTCCATTATTGGCATCATTCACTTGTGGACTCCTTGAAACCCATTATGATGTCCCCTTACTGAGGAATCCAACTGGGAGATAAGTTTGGGTTTTTTTCCTGATTTGTGAGAACGTTGGGCAAGTTGGGAAGTGTTCTGCTGTCAGAATTTCCTGTTTAGTTAGAGTATGTATTCCACATGCACCATTGTTATGGTCCCCACACTTAAGTTTGGATAGAAGAAATAGCTGTCGAAATTGTAAACAGCAATTCAGAACACTTTGGTGCGGTGGAATCTGATACAACTTATAACAACAGCTTAAATTAAGCATTCTGACAAGCAGAAATCTCTCTCAACTACTTTCAGCCTTTGAAACGTAGGGGTCCTATTCAAATCTCATTTACTCCAATTGCCTGGATTTTCAATTTTCAGGATGTTTCATGAAAAGACTTTTTCCCACTTTGCATTGAGGGTTGGTTGCATTTTCCCCTCCTAAAGCTAAGAGTATGAATTGAAACTTGCTGCGATATACAGGCATGGAGTTTGTGGGGAGGAGAAGGGCTGCAAACAGGAAGTGGAATGTTTTGCCCCAGCCCCTCAGCTGCGCTGGCACAAATAAGAGACAAGTTAACAGGGCCTCTACAAACCCAGTATCAGACCCAGCCTCTGTCCCAGTTTCAGGTCCTGGTACTCCAGTGTTTCCACTTTTGGACACTGTTAGAATGGCCTTCTTCATTAATAAGACCACCATTTTCAGAGCTTCATTTTGTCCCATTTTCAGTTTTTATGACAACTGAACATGTCATTATTCATGAGTTCTTGGTGCGTCGTTTGTATGCAAAACGTCTCTTCAGTAGATCAAATTTCTTCCATTATAGAGACCTACTGATTTCCTCATCCACCTCAATCGCATTGAGTCATCCTCCATATTAATTGCATTACTTGATTCTTCTGGCATGGAAGCCTGACTTGCAGAGTTATTTGTGATAGAATCTGGTGACTGGATGGCTCAGGGGACTAGTAACAGAATATAGAGCTTTTCACCAGACGTTATTAGTTTGAATTCAATAGTGACAGAAACTTGTTGCAATTTGATATCTGTTTGGAAAATGGATAACTGGTCCCCATACAGTTTTCCCATCACAAAGTAACCCCACTGTTATTGACAATGGGGAGCTCACAGTGAGAACAGGCATGGGAGAATGTAGCCCACACCAAGTGAGGGTTGAGACAGATCGACAGGGCAGTGTGGGTTGCACAACTGCCTCCTATAAGGATAAACAGCAGAATTCAGTCTCTGAGGTTGTCAAGCATAACTTCAGTGTCACAGCAGCAACCACTACACTCGGCAATAGATAGTTACAAGATTGGGCTGCTAATTTGCACATACTGAAAACAATTTTTTAAGTGATTGTAAAGTTACAGCGAAATCTTTTATAAGCCTCTTCAGTGTCAGTTGCTTAATCTTCCCAATATGTGGGGTCTGATTGTACAGTCCTTACTAATATGGATACGACAGTGAGACTACGCACTTCAGTAAATGATCACCAACAGGACTAAGCTGCATAACTGGGTCTTTAGTTTTTTAATATGTTACTGCTTCCAGCCTTTTTTATGTCCAAGTTAATCACTTAATTATTGCATAAAGAGGCAGGAAGGGACACAGCACAAGTAGAATGAGATTTAGCTCCTTCCAGCACCAGCTCCCCCTACACTCATGATATTGTCATTTTTTTAAAATGTCTTTCCACAGAGTGAAGCCCTGGAAAAGCCATTCAAGAAACCACCTGTTAAGCTGGAAAAGCTTAAGATCGAAAAGAAGGAAGTGAATGCTTTAACAATGAAGGACATTAAAAATTCTGCCGAAGAAAGAAGAAAGGTAATTTAATTTTGCTACATAGGATTGTTTTGTCTTCTCAAAAACACCCCCCATTTAAAATCTGAGCTAGTGGTGGCTGCATCTCTGATAAATGCTAATAAAACATGCACATTGATGTCACAGGAAGGAGCATCCCTCTCAACAACAGATGTCTGTAGGACTGGGCTGTTAAGCTTTCTGGTTTTCAGAGTATGAAAATTGTGCTGAAGACAGGGACAAAAAAGGAGAATTCTAGAATAGCATTTTTCCATGTTCTGCAGCAAAATACATAAAACCCAGTGGTTTTGAGAGACATTTTATTTCTTTTGTGCAGACTGGCCAAATTCTGAATCAGTTGGAGTAAAATTCCATTTAAACAGACAGAAAGGTAAAAGCAACCGTTAATGTGAGAGTTCAAACACAGTTTATTCCTACTCCCCACCCCCACCCCACATTACAAAGCAATGTATTTTTCAGACTAAAGAAGAGCAACTGAAAGAAAGACTTCAGAGAGGCAGACCTTTTCCAGCAATTGCCCATCAAAATATAGCTGAGCTGAATGAGGAAGGCTATTCAACTTCAAAAGGTCAAGAAGATACAAACATTGTTCAGCTTTTATCATTTGACCTGGAGACAGAGACTCTGCTGGAGAAGGAAGAAATAGCTGTCGAAATTGTAGACAGCAATTCAGAACACTTTGGTGCTGTGGAGTCTGATACAACTTATAACACCAGTTTAAATGAAGCATTCTGACAAGGAAAAATCTCTCTCAAACACATTCAGTCTTTGAAATGTAGAAGTCCTATTCAAAACTCATTTGTTCCAATCATCACCTGGATTTTCATCTATGTTTAATGAAAAAAACAATAAGAATTTCTCTCATTTTGCATTGAAGGTTGGTTGCATTTTTCCCTCCTAAATTTAAGAGCATGAATTGAAATTTGCTGGGTTACACAGTTATGGAGTTTGTGCAGAAGAAAAGGACTGCAAACAGGAAGTAGAATATTTTGCCCCAGCCCCTCAATTTTGCTGACACTCTACAATAAAAATAAGACAAATATAATAGGGTCTCCCCAAACCCAGTGTCAGAATCTGCCCTGCCTCAGTTTCCCCAGTCACGTTAGAGAGTGGGCCACTTTGGTGTCCAGTGTGTCAGTGAAGCTCTCCCCGAGGTCAGTATTTCCTTCCTTGTTCTGAAGGATGTATCCATGGTTCAAATACAATCATAGTTCAACATCAGTCACAACAGGTAAACAACGTCCTGCCACTTGGCCTCAGAGTTGTTGTTCCTGCTGCCTATGCAGCAGGCATCCCCAGCTAGCTCTTTCACTTAGCTGGTGTGTGGCAAATCCCCTTCCAGATACTGTCCCTGACCCAGGGTCTCCTACAGGAGCCTCTCAAGAGCTCCCCCTCATAGTGAGCTGCGCACTGGCCTTTCCTCTCACCATCTAGGAAGCAGCTGATTAGCCGCAGGTGGGGACTAAGTCCACCTCCCTAAAGGGGGCATCCTACCCTGTGACAACAAGTTTACAACCTAAGTGTAAGTGTGACAACAATTGAAAGTAATAGAAAAAAAAATGAGGAGGGAGGGGCAAGGAAGTGCTCGGGTTAAAGTAGTGACCCGGTTACTCTGTCTTGGCATTGCACACCTTGATGCTTCCATTAAAATGATATTTTTAATTTATCAAGAAGGCATGTGGGAGATTTCTTTGTTTAGGGAGGATGTGAGTGAGGAGAGAGCGGAAGGTTAGCAAATACGGATTGGGTGGGGATTGCATCCCAGGGCTGATGTCTAATTAAAGAGAGGCAAATTAAGGAGTAGGAGTTGTAACTAGCAGAGCTCAGGGGTCGTGGAATTAGACAGAAGGCAAGGTCAGAGTGGGGTACAGCCCTCATGTAAGAACAAGAAGTTTGAACCTAATGTTCAGGGCAATGGGGAGCCAGCAAAGGGATTTAAGCAGAGGGATGACAGGGTCTGAACAAAAGGAAAGGACGATGGTTTTAGTGGCAACATTCTACACTGACTGGAGGGAGGCAATGTGGGTATCAGGAAAGCACCAGCGAGAACCAGTGGGCTGGGGCTGAAGATAATTAGGGTACATGATTTAGCCATCAGGAAAGCAGAAGGGCTATTTTTGTGTGCTATTGTGAGGGTTCAGGGGGACTTATCTCTGAATTCTGTTTGAGATTATGATCTTTGTATGTTTAAAACCCTTGTGATGGTCTTTACTGTATTCTTAAATCATACTACTTGTGGCAAGGAGTGCGGAACTGGTGCCTGGGGGTCTGCCTGTAAATGGGCCAGTCACTAAGTACCATCAACAACTGAGCTTTGTGGCCCAAGCAGAACAAATGGATGGCTGCAGCTGTAAAGAAAGAAACAGTGCCTGGGGCCTACCCAGACCTACAGGAGCTGAAAGCACAAGGATCTAATGCACAGATCCAAACATTGCAGCCTGGTGTGTCCAACAAGGGGAGCTCCACCAGGTCTATGTCAACTATTGTATTATGGAGGGAGAAAGTGCAAGATTTGGTCATGGACTGGATGTGAGGGAAGGGTAGATGATTACCCTAGTGTCACATGAATAGGTTACCAAAAGGATAAAAGTTTTCAGCAGTGGAGAACAGTAGCAATACAGAGGCAGAAATGCTGATCTTTGGTTGATAACAAGCCATCCAAGATGGCAACTGCAGAAAGAATCACAAAGGTAAGACTGAACACAGATACAATTCCAGCGTGGAGAAATACACTGGAGAGTCCTAGCAAAATGACAATGACTGAACTGATTTCAGCAGATGAGGTCACCCAAGTACTATGTCTAGAGGGAGCCAAGGATAGAGCCCTCTGGGACTCCCGAAGACAGTGCTAAAAATCATTGGCTATGCTGCCAGAAGTTCTAAAGACACACACATGAGAAAGCGCAGCACCAGTGAGGACACACAGTAACTCAACCAGGGCGGTGCAGTGTGGCTGCTCACTACCAGGCTAGGCTAACCTGGGTCCTCAGACACAGATGCCCAATCACCTGAATTAAACTCTTCAGGGAAGACATACCCTGAAGGAGCCAAGGGAGGAGGAGAGAGCCAAACAAAGTACTACCTAAAGTGACAACTATGAATAGTGTTAATCTGTACTGGGAACTGTGCTGTTCAACATATACATTATGGTGAACAGTGAAGTGGCAAAGTTTACAGACAATACAAAATTATTCAAGATCGTTAAGTCCAAAGCAGACTGCGAGGCATTACAAAGGGATCCTACAAAACTGGGTCACTGGGCAACAAAATGGCAAATTAAATTCAATGCTGACAAGTGCAAAGTAATGCACATTGGAAAAAATAATCCAAGCTACACATACAAAACAAAGGGGTCTAAATTAGCTGTTGGGATTCAAGAAAGAGATCTTGGAGTCACCATAAATAGTTCTCTGAAAACTTCTGCTCAGTGGGTGCTCCTGTCACACAGTGGATTAGCGCAAGGTACTTATAGAGCAGTGCTGACTAGAGACCAGCTGAGGTAGTGAATTCAATCCTCACTTAGAACACTGGTTTTAATTAACCAAACTGCTTCACCCACACATTTAAAACACAAAACAAAAACAGCAGCCAAAAAGGTTAACCGTATGTTAGGAACTATTAGGAAAGGGACAGAAAATATTATAATACCACTATATAAATCCATGGTGTGTCCACACCTTGAATACTGTGTCCAATTCTGGTCACCCCATTTCAAAAAGGATATAATGGAAAAGGTTCGGAAAAGAGCAACAAATATGATCCAGGGGATGGAACTACTTCCATTGCGGAGAAACTAAAAAGATGAGAGCTGGTCAACCTAGAAAAAAAGATGACTAAAGGGGAATGTGATAGAGGTCTATAAAATCATGAATGGAGAAAGTGAACAGAGAAGTGTTATTGACCCTTTCACACAACACAAAGCCCAGGGGTCACTCGATGGAATGAATAGACAACAGGTTTAATACAAATTAGAGGAAGTATGTTTTCACACAACACACATCTAACCTAGGGAGCTCATTGCCATGGAATGTTGTGATGGCTAAAAGTATAACTGGGCTTGGAAAAAGAACTGGATATGTTCACGGAGGATGGGTCATCAGTGGTGTTAGCCAAGATGGGCAGGAATTCAATACCATGTTCGGGGCAACCCTAACCTCTGACTATCAGAATCCAGGAGTGGAACACTCCATAATTGCCCTGTTCTGTACATTCCCCTCTGAGGCTGTGGTATGGGCAACTGTTGGAGACATGATACTGGGTAACATAGACCATGGTCTGGACTCAGTGTGGCAGGTGTTTTGTTTGTGTGTTCTTATAGTAGTAGTCTATTTGAGTACAAGGCAGTAAAAGTGAAAAGTTGTAACAATTGTAACAATGCAGCATATGCAATGCTAAAAAGTCTTTCAAGAAAGCCTACCAGCAGAATACAAACACTTTATGAAACGATCAGAATGAAGACTCAGAACAATGTGTAGATTTTTTTTTATAAATATTTATGACACCTGTTTTTAGTATCTATCTCAGGAGGGTCTATCGAATGCCACAATTTAATAATGCATGTTTTGGAAAATGTTTCTTTTTTTTTTATATATAAGAAACTGCTGAGCTTTTTATTCTCTTCTTATAAATGGAAGATGCTTTAAATATACCAGGTGTGAATAAAACACAAGTAAATTCATAGGCATGAAACACATTTTAAAACTTATTTGAACTTAGAAATCATTTCAAAATAAAGTTTAAATATCTCTCTTGGAAAAATATGTGTGTATGTGTATGTGCATGTATTTATATATAAAGATTTAAAATGTTATTCATTTATTTATTGAATTATGTAAATGATTATTTGAAACCTGATCTAACTCCCAATGAAGTCAACCTGAATCTTTCCATTTTCTTCAGTGGACGGTGGATTGGGCCCTTGATACACAAAAGAATGGTTACAAAGAGGATGAAGCTAGTTTGCTTTGGGACTTAACAGTAAATGGTTATGTAATACTGCCACCTCTTTCCTTCTTACTTCTGCACTGATAAGTGTAGAGAACGGAACATAACTTTTGAAGAAATCATTCATCAACTCGCTCTGTAAATATTTATTTACACCAAAGATGTTTCTTTGGAATTCAGAAGAGTTCTTAAACAACTGCTATAAATTAGATGCCAACATTCAGTGTTGTCAAAATTGCCCATTAAAGGCCAGATCTTCAGAATTTAGCCTCAGCGTTTTGAGCAAATTTGTATCCACACTTAACGTGTGTCTGCAATTTCTTATCTTGGTCCCTGATTTGTGGGTGCAATATTGAGATCACAGAAATGGAACCCAAGTAAGGCTAGGCAGAAAATTGGCCTTACATCTTGAAAGGTTCATTTTTCATTATGTTAAAAAAAAAAAATACAAACCCCAAAGGAAAGATACCCTGCTCTAGAATGAACTGCAAGCAAATCAGTGTTTCTATAGGCAAGATGTTTACCTCCTCTTCAATGACCACAGTTGACAGTTGTAGGGGTCATCTGTTTAATAGAAAGATTTAACTTAGACAGAAACATATACATATTTAGGGTGACTAGATGTCCTGATTTTATAGGGACAGTCCTGATTTTGGGGGCTTTTTCTTATATAGGCACCTATTATCCCCCACCACTGTCCTGATTTTTTACACTTGCTGTCTGGTCACTCTGTACATATTCCTTGAATCTGCTTCAAACTCATTTTATTCCCTGTTTAGTGTTAAAGTGTATTCTGTTAATATGCCCTCCCATTTTTTTTTTTTTTTACCAGCCATAAGGGCGAGCAACACAGGGAAAGGGGCAGAGAGGAGTGAGCGGGGTGCAGGGTCTTGGGAGGAAGAGGAGGCATGAAGATGGGGCATGGGGAGAAGGGGCGGGGCAGAGGCGGCACAAGAGCAGGGCCTTGGGAGAAGGGGCAGTGGAGGGGCGGGGCCTCAGAGGGAAGGGGCAGAGGATGATTGGGGCCTCAGGGGCAAGGGCCAGTGGAGGGGTAGGGCTTCGGGGGTATGGAGTGGCGGAGGGGTAAAGCCTTCGGGGGAAGGGGTGGTGGAGGGGCAGGACCTCAGGGGGAAGGGCCAGCACAGGGGCAGGGCCTCAGGGAGAAGGGGCAGTATGGGGAGCCTTCTGCCACTTCTGGACACAGGGACTAGAATACTGGTTGCAGCCTGCATGGATTGGAGACAGAAAGAGAGGAGAAGGAGCTGTGAGCATGACCCTGAGAGGAAGACAAAGCCCAGGGCTTCTTGGGCACAATGCTTGCTGGAGTGGCAGACTTGGGTATTTCTGAGCAAGGAAACTGCCTGCTGTTGTCATTTGTTTCTACCATGTTCAGGGAAACAGGATGCTGTGTACATATTTTGAAAATTAACAAGTTTACACCAAGAATATACCCGATTCATATAATAAATTTCTCATCCTAATGAAAACAACCTTGCAAGGCCCTGAATATTGGCTAACTGCTCAGGTCAAAGGGGGAACAATAAGAGCAACTCTCTCCCCGCCCTGCTCCCCGCCCCCTTTCTTATCTATGTAGGGGAAATCTACCAGTAGGTGTCACCACAGAGCATACTAACACTGTCTCATGGCCCTAGCTCTAAGCTTTTAAAATTATTCATCTGTTTAAGTAATTGGAGTGCCCTTTGCCAAAGACAACAATGCACTGCACAATTCAGCAATAACCCTGAACCAGACCCAGTAGTTCAGGTCAAAGGGCAGTGTTTGATTTGCCTCTATGTTTCTGCTACACCTTGCCTCCTGAAGCCTTGGGAATGACATCAGGTGAGCAAGTACTGTACCAGCTTTGCCATAAGGGCATGGGTCTCCCCTTACCCAGCATTCTTGTCTGTTAGTGCTAGCTGTCAGCTGGGAGAGAGACAGAGTCCACTGGAGCATAGATGCCCTTGTCCTCTTACCCCAGAACAACTGTGGAGAAAGAGTGATCTCCTCAGCCCAGCACTTACTCACCTCCCCCCAAATACATAGCAAGATTACAGGCTTGTCTTCACTGCAAGCAACCGTTAGCTCAAGTTAACTCCTCTTGTTAGCCTAGCTCAAGTCAGAGCAGCCATGCTGCAAACCAACACTCGAAATACACAGAGAGATTGGATTAGCAGCACTGAGTGGCCATAGCTACTTCCTATCATGCTCTGAGCTAACTCTCTCAGCTAACCACCTCCTCAACACAGCATCTCTGGTATGATTCATTGTGAGGGACAATATAAATCACGCAGTATGTGACATGAATAATACTCCAGGAGATCTATATTATTTCCTCTTTTTCTCGCTAAAAGAAGACACTAAATATCACAGAGATTGCCACCAGGACTGTAGCTGCTTCCATACAATGAGCAGCAAGCTCTGCACTGGTTTTGCAGTTCTATAGCTGATTGGAATTGATTAGCTCTCTCACTCCCCAGCAGGTATCACTCTGTTCCAGAGAAATTATACTGACTAGTTTGTAAGTATTTTAGCAAACACCTTTAGAAAGCACTGGGGTCATTTTATATCGTGAGTTTCCTCCTTTATTGAATAGTCAACAAAATTTAGGACCAAATCATGAGACAGCACCATTTGGACATGTACCAGTGCTGCAAAAGTTTGGTTTTGGCCTTTATTCTGGCCAGCAACAGCCCATTGCAAAGCATCCGCTGTTTCCTTTTGACAAATTATTCCTATCCAGAATAGGAATAATCTCTCCTGACAACTTTCCTTCTGTAATTTCACAGAGACTCCTGTAGCATTAGCTTCTGATCCATTGTTTCTACCTCCCTTATTGAGAGTAGTGTGTAGTTGCAGACCAAAGCCCAATGTCAGCTCAGTGACTGCCATGGGAGGGGATGCAGAAGACAGCAACAGAGCGGGTAAGCATTCAGCACAGCTGACTCAAATTCTATTGGGTGAGGGTCAGGATTGTTTGGATCCTTGGGATTTGCAGAGGTTTGAGGTTTTCTGACCCTGGCTATAGCACCGCTAATCCCTCTCTCTCAAGGAAAGAATGCAGCATAGTTGTTGTACCATCACCAGCATGGATATTTGGCATTAAATGTATCATTTCCATGTGTTTTTGTACAGGAAGGGAGGGTATTGCTCAAAACTTTAATTGGAGAAAACCAAATGTACACACACACAAAATTTGTCCTCCAGAATAAATCACATTCTTCAAGGATACTTAGCTAAAGAAATTCATGAACATTATTTTTGCTACCTGACACCAGACAAAGGCAACAGAGTCCCAGGAATATAGAAAGAAGAATGAAAATTAAATGAAAATTGCACTTAAGTTATTGAATTACTATTTCTAGTCCTAGCCCTCCAATAGGCAATTTCCTACCATTTGGCTATATTTTGCCTACAACAAGCACATCTATTAAAAGACAGTACTGTATGTGCTGTTAAGGTGACTAGTTCAGGATGGGGGAAGAAAACAAAGTTCCTAGGCTAGGTTCTGCCCTCAGTTACATCATCGTAAATCTAGTGCACACATTGCTCTCAGTGGGGATTTTCTGAGATTTACACTGGTGTAACAGAGCAGAATCTAGCCCCCATTGTTTGAAATTTTCAGGCCAACAGCTTTGATTGACTGGCAAGTTCATTTCTACACAGATGACAATGGTAGCTCTTCTCTGGACTTGGCCAGAGTTGTTCCCTTTACACTAATATTCTTCCTCTTCTGCCAAGTATATGCATGCCTGTTTTGGGGTTGTTCTCCCACGTTCCTCACTTTGTTCAGTTACTCATCTCATGTTGTACTTCTCTCTGACCTAGTTCTTTTTCTCTTCAGAATGTGGGTGATTTATTATTCTTTATCTTATCCTTGCATGTCTCAATTATGACCATGCTGAGGGAAAACATGTCTTGTTTTAAACTCCCTTCCTTTTTGGCTGTTCCAATCTGAAACTTCTATTTCACTTGTGGACGTGTAAATGAATTCACAGAGCACTTGTATAATGCTGTACCAAAGAACCAGCTCCAAGCACCTTGGGAGTGGGTTAAAATATGTACCTAGATCAGGATGTGAATTTGGCAAATGACCTCCAACTTCATAATGGCAAGAACAAAGCCACCAGGATCTGAACCCCCTCAGACTTTGGGGTGCCCAAAATCTAGATTCAAAATTCTGAAACTTGAGCCCATCTCTCCTTTATAAGCAGATTTAAGGGCCAAGCAGCTGAGTCCCTGTGAAGGGGTCAACTCACATCTGGCGCCTGCTCATGGCTGGGCATGGCGTAGCACAGAGGTGGGCAAACTATGGCCCTCAGGCCACATCTGGCCCACAGGACCGTCCTGCCTGTTCCCCGAGCTCTTGGCCTGGGAAGCTCACCCCTGGCCTCTCCCCTGCTGTTCCCCCTCCCCCGCAGCCTCAGCTCGCTTGCTCTGCCACTGGCGCAATGCTCTGAGTTGCGGGGCTGTGAGCTTCTGTGGCAGCGCAGCTGAAGAGCCTGACCTGACCTGGTGCTCTGTGCTGCGTGGTGGTGGCAGCAGCGTGGCTGGCTCGAGCCAGGTAGCGCAGGTGTAGTGCTGCCAGCCACCGGTGCTCAAGGCAGCAAGGTACGGAGGTATGGAGCAGGGTGGGGTTGGATAGAGGGCAGGGGAGTTCGGGGAGTGGTCAGGGGTCGGGGGTGTGGATAGGTGGTCGGGGCTGTCGGGGGGGGAACAGGGGGCTGAATGGGGCAGGGTTCCAGGGGGGCCAAATACAGGCATGAGGGGCGGGTTATGG